>NC_041217.1:3519827-3571860 GCF_002837175.3 Physeter macrocephalus
ACGTGCGCGCGCACACACACACACACACACACACACACACACACACACACACAGACTCACTCCTGCACTTCCTTTTTCTTAAGATGACAGGAAGCCGGAAATACCATTCACACAGGCGACCATGCCCAGAGCATCTCTGCACTTTTCTGTGCAGCTCTGGATGGTTTCGACTGGGCCCTTTGGTGTCACATGGTAGGCTTTGGGACAGGTTCATGTAGGGGGAAAGTTGATGTAAGTCGAGAAAATTGAAGTAAAGAAGATTAAGTAAAGCTGTTTCCCTCTCCTGTCTCCATCTTTCCACACCTGTCTTCCCTGTTTCCCTGAGTAATTTGTCAGCGCCACGATCCGGGCAACTGAAGATTTCCTTCCAAAAGATCATTCTGGTGAAATCCATGGACTTCTCCCTTATACTCTGGCAATCCCTGCTACCCGTGATTCTAGGGCCATGTCCCCTGCAGTACAGCACATGAGATTGGCTACTTAAACATTTTTATCTTCAATTCAACTCAAACAAGTAGTAATAGATACAAACCATGTGTACATCAACTCAATCTTCTTTATGAACTCTTTTTTGGTATCTCCTTTGCCTTTTCAAATCCTCCTCTTTGAATTCCATTCCTTTTGCGCTGGCTTATTTCTCCTCATCCAAGGGCTACGATTTTGCTTTAGTCCCACATTGGTCCTTGGAAAGGCAGAGTTGTTTGGTTGAAGGAGTAGGTCCCATTTTCCATTTCATATGAGCAGGATGTATCTTATCCTCAACCGGATGGGCTCCTGTAGGTTTGTGGCACCGAAGTTTCCTGACACAATGTTGGTTTTCTTTCCCAAACCCTTCAGCTGTCATTCTGTGCCGACCTGCTTTATTCATTCTGGAAGACGCAGGACACATGAATTCAAGAAGCACTTGTGACCTTAAAGGAAGCCAAGGTAGTGTGTACAGGGAGTCCTGGTAGCCGAGGAGGTGTCTGTATGAACAGGAATGATCTGCACTGACTCAGACTATGTCCAAATTCTTCTAGTCACTTTTAGCTGTACAACCTTTAGAAAATCAAGTATTTGAACACTAATTTCCTCAACTAAAAAGGGGGTTCTAAGCATCTAACACGGTCATTCAGAAGTTTTAAGGAGCTTATGATGGGCCACACAGCTCCCAGCACAGATACTGGCAACAATGCACAGACATTTACTTGCCTTCCATCGGGGACTGATCATCTTTTCATCCGTCAGACGTCAGCCGTAATATTAGCACATCTTTAACTTAAGTTAAAAAGAACATGCCCCAGGACCAAACGTTTTTGAAAGAGAAATATTGTCCTGCCTAAGAATTCAGATGAGAATGACCACCATTCCATCAGAACCACAGCTTCTTGGGAACAATCTAAGGCCTACTCAAGGGCAGATTCAAACATCCATTTGGTTCTAGAATCAACCTGATTCTCTCGGGTAAGAAAGAACCTCCTCCAGGTCCTTCACAAGCCAAGCCCAGGAGAGACCCCTGGAATCATTCCCAGCCTGGAACAGAATCCCCCAAAAAGAAGAAGGAGGAGGAGAAGGAGAAATGAAGACGAGAAAAAAGAAAACAAAATTAGTTGAATTCCTTAGAGGAGAGAGAAAAAAAATCACTCTGTTACCGTTCACCTTCTGGACCCCTGTAATCCTGTCTTACACATCCAATGAAACCATTAACCTGTAGAGACACAAATCTCTCCGACAAAATAAATCATTTCTACGACTTCATTTAGACTTCAATAGTCTTCCAAAGGGATCAACTTTTCTAATTGACCTAAAAGAATCAGAATCTGCCTTTGATCATATTTGTTTTTTAGTGTAACCTCTCTCTTCTCTATCAGTGCCCATTTCTCTCTCCAACTCTTCTTTTCCCTAAATTAAGAAAGGAAAGCCTCTGCCAGAGAAGATAGTCTCAGAAATAGCCCTCCAGATAGACTCTTGTGAATAAGAAAGCAAGGAGGGATATCAAAATTAACTAAGAGTATAATCGTCTTGTCTTTGGATCTGCTACATTTTCTAACTTGCTGGTTTAGAGTTTCTTTTAGGACTTAGCTTTTGAATTGGAGCGCGCTGAATTTTCCAGATTGAGTTATGAGGGGTATCATGTGTTTATCTCCTTGTTCCTACTGAGATCACACGAAACACAAGGAAGAGGAAAAAGAAATTGAGGTCCATTCTGGCAACAGACCCAGCAAGCGGTTGCGAAGGAACTAGGGTTGTGAAAGCAAAACCTTCAATGCATGTGCCACAGTCAAGAAGTCTGCTTTCCTTTCATTAAATATTTAACTTTCCTTAATAAATCTAAATTCTAGAAAGCCACGGTAGATTCCAGGAAGGGCTAAGGTAAATTTTTCTGAGTGTTTCTTTGCCAGATCGAATGCTAGTAATCTCAGGTGGAATAGTCTGGAAGGTCTTTGGAGTCAGATGGGCTTTTCAACACTGGAAGCTTAGGGCCAACAGCGAGAGTCAGTCTTGAGACCACCCTGTTCTCATGAATCCTTCAGATTGCAGATTACCGGTGGACAGGGTTACCTGCGTTCCCAACATTCTGCACTAGATGGGGTTTACTGGTCCATAACAGCTACCCTGGCATTGGCCTCCTGGTAATGGGAGACAAGAGCACCATGGACAGGTAATTTTACCTAAGGCTTTCATACCTTATAATAATGATAATCACCTTGTTATATTCTTAACACCTGCTATATTCTTAGTGTTTATCACATAGTAATAGATACTTGCTGAATGAATGAATGATGTAGTGCTTATATGATGATAGACACTTAGCTTAACTACTTTTTGTGCATAATTTCATTTTAATTACAAGCTCACACTCACCCTACAGGGCATTAGGTATGACTGTTCCAATTTTACAGATAAGAAGATAAGCCTCAGAAAGGTTAAGCAACTCGTCCAACCTAGAAAAAGAGCTGCTTGATTCTAAAACTCCTGTAACAATGCACCATAAACTCATCTCATCCTCAGTCTTAAAATCAAGGATTATTAAGGAACTATTTGTAATGGTCCTAACGGCAACAAACTAATTATCTCAAATTATTCTAAAATACCCTTTCCAGAAAATTTAACGTCCTTATGTTTATTCGTGCATTCAGGCAACATACGAGGACACTGCCAGGTTCTGGGAAAATGGACAAAGAAGGCTTGAGTTCCTGTCCTTGTAGATCTAGAGAGACTCACACAAAAGTGGAAAATCACAATACAAAGGGTTGAGCATCATGTTAGGGAGAGGTACAGGGTATTAGGGCACATGGAAGAAGGAGATCGGTGCCCCCCTTCCTCCAAAAATGTCAAATGCGTGAGAAGAAATAAGGAGCCTGAGCTTGAAAGCATGTAGGTGGTCGCACCTGAGACAATCATGTAACAATGCCCGTGTTCACTTGTTAGACTCATGGCCTCAGTCTCATTTGTCATTTCCTATTTTGGTAAATTGTCACTCATCCCTTTCCCAGTTTAAAAACTCTGTGGGTTTTCATTTTAAGGGTTAAAAAACTCTGTGTTAAAATGCTTTGTTTTCAGGTATTTTATTGGCTAATCTTTTCATCATTTTTGCTGTTTTTCTCTATATCCATCACATTCATTTTAAATTATGGAGTCAAAAATTAAAATCAGTCCCCCCTAAAAAGCACTGGAGCAATGATACATATCACATAAAAGAGAAACTCTCCTATGATTCTACTCCTGTTTATATATCCCAGGGTGTGTGGATAGATTCCTATGTGTGCAAGCAATTCTTGAGTGACATATCATATTCTTGATATCCTATCAAGTCCCTTAAATTACAGCAACTGCAATTTTTCTCTTTCCCCTTTTTCTTTTAATCACCCTCCTCCAATCCAACAAGAGCTTTCGGACTTTCCGTCCTTAGAAGTGTCCACATGTTATAGGGTTTAGGCTCACTTCTAAGCAAATTAAAAGCAGTTTAGGAGGAGAAACTAGCAAAAGGAAACGCACAAATAAGTTGCAGATTCTAATTAAACAACTCACAAATTCCAGTGTAAATTTTTCTTTTTTACAGTAAACAACCAGAAACATTTGTCTGTTTATACTACAATGCGTGCTGTACCTGCTGGACCCTGCTTTGTGTGTTTATGTCATTGCAGTCATAAAACAAGACAGCTCTATGGGAGTTCACATTTTTAAAAGATTGTGAAACTATTTTGAGAGCTAATTGAATTATTATTATTCCATTATCAGCAATATACTTTAGATGCTTTCCATAGCTACAACAGTTGGCTGGGAATACAGAAACGCATTCCAATTCAACCCCTTTCTAACGGTTCATCTCTGATTTGTAACTGTAGCTCACTGAAACTCTTTTGTGAAAGAAAGGAAGAAAGGAAGGAAGGGAGGGAGGGAGCAAGGAAGGAAAGGAGGAAGCAGGAAAGAGAGAGAGAAAGAAAGGAAGAAAGAAAGAAAACTGTGATAATAGCTAAATTTTCTACATGGCAAATATTTTTCTAAGTGCTTTTCGTATATCAAAGCATTTCATCTTCACAACTCAATTACTTTATAGTTGAGGAATTGCAGGTACAGAGAAGTTAACCTACTTCCCCAAGGATACACAGCAAATAAATGTCAGAACTGGGTTCAAGAGCAGCACGGTCCAATACAAATATAATATGAGCCACATATGTAATTTTAAACTTTCTAGTAGTCACATCAAAAACAGTAAAGAGATGGATTAAATTAATTCTCATACATTTTATTTCACCCAGGACATCCAAACTATTATTTCAGCATGCAATTAATTTTACAAAGAGATTTTTTTACATTCTCTTATGCACACTACATTCTCAAAGTCCAGTAGGTATTCGCGTTTATAGCACATCTCCCTGTGGACTAGCCAGCCACATATGTGATCTCAATGGGTGGGTACAGCAGATGGCTACCATTTTGCACAAAGCAGCTCTAGAGTCTGAGCTTTTTTTTTTTTTTTTTTTGATGTTTGACATTGATCAATGTCAAATGATGAACCTTTCCACTGGGTTAGTGGATTTAACTTACATGTACATAACATCAGTTCTAGATAATAATCCAAGTACGTACGTTATGTCTGTCTTGACTTCAGAGGATGCCTGATGAGCACAGCTGAGTGTTAAGGACCGCCTGCCTTTTACGAGAATAGGAACCTAGTTCATGCAGATGAGCCCAGGCTTCCCCTCGCCGCTCCCATCCACCCCCAAGCTTCGGTTCCACTGTGTATCACCAGCCCCCTCCCCCTCCCCTCCCCCTCCTTCCGCCACAGCTACCCATTTCCTTCTTTTTTTTTTTTTAAACATCTTTATTGGAGTATAATTGCTTTACAATGGTGTGTTAGTTTCTGCTTTACAACAAAGCGAATCAGCTATACATATACATATGTTCCCATCTCTCTTCCCTCTTGCGGCTCCCTCCCTCCCACCCTCCCTATCCCACCCCTCTAGGTGGTCACAAAGCACCCAGCTGATCTCCCTGTGCTATGCAGCTGCTTCCCACTAGCTATCTATTTTATATTTGGTAGTGTATATATGTCCATGGCACTCTCTCACTCCGTCACAGCTTACCCTTCCCCCTCCCCCTGTCCTCAAGGCCATGGGTGTGCACCTCCTTCTGCCTGGGGCTCTTCTTCCAACCGACCCTTCTTTCTTTGTGTGAGCTCCCAATGCAGAAGAACTTCTAGAGCTCCCTGATCTCCTTGAAGTCTCCTTCCTGACGCTTTCTCCCATCCTCTGTGGTCGGGTGCTTTGCTGGCCAAGGGGACATGGTGTCCTGGGAGCCAACGTTGCAAAACTGGGAGTGTCCCAGGACCCAGACTGTGCCCATGCGGACAGCACGTATTCCAGGGGAAAGGCTGCACCAGGCAGCCCTTTCTCTAGCTCTGCTCCTGGGCATCATTATTATTATTATTATTTTTGACCACCAAGCAATATGGAACCTTTATTTTAATGTGATTAATTAAACTCCTATGGACTCACATCAAATATCAGTTTGGGGGCTTCCCTGGTGGCACAGTGGTTGAGAGTCCGCCTGCCGATGCAGGGGACACGGGTTCGAGCCCTGGTCTGGGAAGATCCCACATGCCACAGAGCAATTGGGCCCGTGGGCCACAACTGCTGAGCCTGCGCGTCTGGAGCCTGTGCTCCGCAACAAGAGAGGCCGCGATAGTGAGAGGCCCGCGCACCGCGATGAAGAGTGGCCCCGCTCGCCACAACTAGAGAAAGCCCTCGCGCAGAAAGGAAGGCCCAACACAGCCAAAAATAAATAAATAAACAAATGTGGGGTTAAAAAAAAAGTCGTTCAAATATCAGTTTGGCTTGGTCAGTAATAATTCTTCTAGTAATAATTCCATTTATAATAGGATTACTCCTGAGCACGTTCTCCCTGACACCTTACCTCCCTTTTGCTGAGGTTTCCTGAACATTCTTCAGGGTCACCAACGTGTAGCTCAGTGGTTGTTCCTTGTTTCCCTCTCCCATATACTCATAAAGCAGGAACTAGGTTAAAGGAGCATTTAGGCAGTCCTAGAAGACAAAAAGCTCCTTGAAAGGGCAGCCTGGGGCGAGGGTGAAAGGCAAGAGGGAGGCCACCCCCATCTTTGCCTCCCTGTGGAGTTTCTGGTGAGGAGGTCATGTGAAGATGGTGATGTGTAGTCTCGTTTCTCTATAGAACAAGCTGGGAAACACCCTCTTCTCCCCACTCTTGTGATGTCCTAAGTCACCCAGGGGCCATTTTTACCCCGACCAAGACCATGGGGTCCCCAAGGGCTGCCTCATCAATTTCTTTACCATGGTTCCAGCCCAGGGGGGGCTCCAACCCCATTTTATCTCAAGGTTCTGCATCTTCAGATTCCGCCTCGAGCTTCCTTGCTGCTTTCTTTTTCTTTATTTTTTTTGGCTGTGTTGGGTCTTTGGTGCTGCACGTGGGCTTTCTCTAGTTACGCCGAGCGGGGGCTACTCTTCCTTGCAGCGTGCGGGCTTCTCATTGCACTGGCTTCTCTTGTTGCGGAGCACGGGCTGTAGGCGCACGGGCTTCAGTAGTTGTGGCTCGCGGGCTCTAGAGCGCAGTCTCAGTAGTTGTGGCACACGGGCTTAGATGCTCCATGTCATGTGGGATCGTCCCAGACCAGGGCTCGAACCCATGTCCCCCGCATAGGCAGGCGGATTCTTAACCACTGCACCACCTGCTTTACAACAAAGCGAATCAGCTATACATATACATATGTTCCCATCTCTCTTCCCTCTTGCGGCTCCCTCCCTCCCACCCTCCCTATCCCACCCCTCTAGGTGGTCACAAAGCACCCAGCTGATCTCCCTGTGCTATGCAGCTGCTTCCCACTAGCTATCTATTTTCCCCTCTAGGTGGTCACAAAGCACCCAGCTGATCTCCCTGTGCTATGCAGCTGCTTCCCACTAGCTATCTATTTTATATTTGGTAGTGTATATATGTCCATGGCACTCTCTCACTCCGTCACAGCTTACCCTTCCCCCTCCCCCTGTCCTCAAGGCCATGGGTGTGCACCTCCTTCTGCCTGGGGCTCTTCTTCCAACCGACCCTTCTTTCTTTGTGTGAGCTCCCAATGCAGAAGAACTTCTAGAGCTCCCTGATCTCCTTGAAGTCTCCTTCCTGACGCTTTCTCCCATCCTCTGTGGTCGGGTGCTTTGCTGGCCAAGGGGACATGGTGTCCTGGGAGCCAACGTTGCAAAACTGGGAGTGTCCCAGGACCCAGACTGTGCCCATGCGGACAGCACGTATTCCAGGGGAAAGGCTGCACCAGGCAGCCCTTTCTCTAGCTCTGCTCCTGGGCATCATTATTATTATTATTATTTTTGACCACCAAGCAATATGGAACCTTTATTTTAATGTGATTAATTAAACTCCTATGGACTCACATCAAATATCAGTTTGGGGGCTTCCCTGGTGGCACAGTGGTTGAGAGTCCGCCTGCCGATGCAGGGGACACGGGTTCGAGCCCTGGTCTGGGAAGATCCCACATGCCACAGAGCAATTGGGCCCGTGGGCCACAACTGCTGAGCCTGCGCGTCTGGAGCCTGTGCTCCGCAACAAGAGAGGCCGCGATAGTGAGAGGCCCGCGCACCGCGATGAAGAGTGGCCCCGCTCGCCACAACTAGAGAAAGCCCTCGCGCAGAAAGGAAGGCCCAACACAGCCAAAAATAAATAAATAAACAAATGTGGGGTTAAAAAAAAATCGTTCAAATATCAGTTTGGCTTGGTCAGTAATAATTCTTCTAGTAATAATTCCATTTATAATAGGATTACTCCTGAGCACGTTCTCCCTGACACCTTACCTCCCTTTTGCTGAGGTTTCCTGAACATTCTTCAGGGTCACCAACGTGTAGCTCAGTGGTTGTTCCTTGTTTCCCTCTCCCATATACTCATAAAGCAGGAACTAGGTTAAAGGAGCATTTAGGCAGTCCTAGAAGACAAAAAGCTCCTTGAAAGGGCAGCCTGGGGCGAGGGTGAAAGGCAAGAGGGAGGCCACCCCCATCTTTGCCTCCCTGTGGAGTTTCTGGTGAGGAGGTCATGTGAAGATGGTGATGTGTAGTCTCGTTTCTCTATAGAACAAGCTGGGAAACACCCTCTTCTCCCCACTCTTGTGATGTCCTAAGTCACCCAGGGGCCATTTTTACCCCGACCAAGACCATGGGGTCCCCAAGGGCTGCCTCATCAATTTCTTTACCATGGTTCCAGCCCAGGGGGGGCTCCAACCCCATTTTATCTCAAGGTTCTGCATCTTCAGATTCCGCCTCGAGCTTCCTTGCTGCTTTCTTTTTCTTTATTTTTTTTGGCTGTGTTGGGTCTTTGGTGCTGCACGTGGGCTTTCTCTAGTTACGCCGAGCGGGGGCTACTCTTCCTTGCAGCGTGCGGGCTTCTCATTGCACTGGCTTCTCTTGTTGCGGAGCACGGGCTGTAGGCGCACGGGCTTCAGTAGCTGTGGCTCGCGGGCTCTAGAGCGCAGTCTCAGTAGTTGTGGCACACGGGCTTAGATGCTCCATGTCATGTGGGATCGTCCCAGACCAGGGCTCGAACCCATGTCCCCCGCATAGGCAGGCGGATTCTTAACCACTGCACCACCAGGGAAGCCTGTTCCTTGCTGCTTTCTTCACTTTGCTGATGGTGGCAAAAGGCACAGGGAGAAGATAACTCCAGTGGTTGTCGATGATGGACGTCCACAAAATTTTGGATCCCATTCCCACCTCCAACCACCTCATGCCACATACCAACAATCCAGTTTATCTGCAGAATACCCAGTCTTTTCCATGCAAACCCAGGCATACTTTATTCCTAAACCTCTTAAGAGTAAGGCAGCATATTAAGTAGAAAGAATATTAAAAGTCAGAGTCAATGTCAAATCCTGGTCCTCGCTTGACCTTTCAGGAGCCAGATAACTAGGACCAATCTCCTGAATTACCTGCATCTTAGTTTCTTCATCTATAAAATGGGCAAAATGATGCTTGTTGTGCCTACTTCACGGTGTCATTGTGAGATTCAAAGGAGGTAACACATACGAATGTGCACAGCAAAGTGTCAAGAACTATGTATGTATTACGACTGTGTCAAGTCCTCTATCTTATCATTAACATCACGTGAGCGTGGGTACTCCTTTGCTGCAGCGTCCACTGTGGTTGCCAATAGCAACGTGAAATTTATGGAGTCAACTAATTTGTATCACAAAAGGTTCGATGGAGGATTGATTTATTTTCCAAAGCCTGTAACCTCTAGGCTGGTCTAAAATAGGTCAAATAAAAAAATTCATTTTATACCATTTATTTTCCTTTGATATAGAGCTACCTCTGGAAGATCAAGGGTGAAGTCTCAACGTAAGTCTACTGCCTGACATTAAAATCTAACTCAGTGACTATCTCCTCTATTATACCTTGTTTGATCTTCGCAAAACCAAGCACATCTAATGGCATATGTTACGGTTAGAAATTAATAGTAAAACAGAGTAAAGCCAACATTCCAGGCAATCAGGAACAGTTCCCAATTGTCCACTCCACTCACCATTAACCACTTGATAGTTGTCCGAAAGCCAGAAAAACTGGAAAACCCAGATACTCTCTCCTTTCGTTCTTCCCTTCAGTTTATGTCAGTAGTTTTTAAACTTTGTAATTCAAGGAATTACTCTACACAGTTTTTTTTTTTCCCTAAGCAAATTCAAGTAAACCAAACTTCACAGGACTTCAAAAGGTTTTCATTCATATCTTGACATGGGCAAGCCATCGACTTTAGGACCTAAAATGGCTTTATAAACTGCAAGTCGACCCCAGGACTCCCAGTAAAACTACTTACTTCTGCCACTGCTATTTCCTTCATTTGAGCACTCCAACAGCTGACACTAATAACTACCATTTGCCGGGAACCGTCTCTATGCCAGTCATTGCAATAGGTATCTTTTGTGATTATCTCTGATATGTACAATGACAGAAAATGGTGGATGTAACTATCACCATTTACAGAAGAAAAAAGAGATGTTCGGCTAAGGAAAGCAACACTTTGGAGGTTCCTTGGCTAGAAAATGGTGTTGTCAAAACCTAAGCCCAAGGTGGATCCAATGCGTATGGCTCTTTTCCACTAGGATGTACCACAGTAACGATGACCTGAAAAGGACTGCACAGTCCAGAAGTCTGCTAGAGTCACTGTGATAACCCATGCCGTGTAAAAGTCAGGAAGGTTACACATTATTTCTGCTTTATCCAATGGCTGCCAATAATAGCAACACTTATGGAGTGCTTTCTCCATGACAGGCATTTCTCACACTTGATCCAATTTAATCTTTAAGATATACTCATGACACAGGTACTGATTTAGCTAAAGTTTCATGGATCAGGCTAAATAACTTGCCCAAGATCACCACTCTTATCAGTGACAGGGGTGTGGCCCTAGTGTCTTGAGCTTTGGGTGCCATTTCTGAGCCACCTTACACCTTAAGAAGCCAGGGTCCAGCTGCCAGGGGTTCAGCCTTTGGAGCAACGGATTCTGAAGCAAAAAGCAAGTAGCGTATCTTTGAAGAAGAACTCCACTGAAATCTGCCCTTTTAGTTGGGATACATTTCAAATGTTGAGAACTAGAAAATATCTTTAATAAAAGTGTCTTGCTTTTCTTTCAGCTCCTCCCTGGATTCCCATTTAAATCCTTTTATCTTATCTCTGAATTGTCTATCTGATAGTGAGAATTCTTGCTTGAAAACAGTTTAGCAATGTATCTTAGCTAATCCAAAGCTAAGTTTAGATAGTTTTTCATAATTAGAAATTGATAGAGGTTCTCACAGCAAAATTAGGCCAAAAGATAGGACTTTTTACTGTTATAAGTCACAAAATGAAGCACTGTTTCTAGATCGTTATTCCATGGACAATTCCTTTTAGCCATAGAAGTTTGTGTTGAGAACAAAGATTCTACTTGAAATCATAAATTTGATTAAAAAATAAATAAAGTAGGTCCTGGCAGAGTAGGGAGGTGAGTTCTCTTGGTGGGCAGACAGAAAAATCATAAGGATGTGAGCCGTGAGGGTGATGAGATAAAGGGACTAAATATAAGGGTCTGAACACTTTTTATTTAATTATTCAATTTTTAAAAATGTAGCAGTAACTTGTGCTAGATACTATTCTAAGTGCTTTATAAATATTGATTAGTTTAATCTTCACAACAGCCCTGTAAGGTCACTACTGGCTTTATCTCTCATTTTCCAGCTGAAGAAACTGAGGTACAGTGAGAGGAAGAGCTGAGCTGGGACCCAGACTAAGCTCTCTGCTCCCAAGTCCCTGCTCTTAACCAGCTTTATGCTATTTTATTAGTGGTGATGCATACTCCTTACTAGACAGTGAGGGTGTGGAAACTAAGATATAGTCACTTAATGCCTTGACCAACAATTTTGGAATATATTATAGAACAGGTTAAATCTAGTTGAATGTCCTCTCAAAGAAGAGATTGTACGGAAAATTTTTAAAACATTACTTTTCCTCCTGGTAATAGAAACCTTGATCTACCTAGTTTATTAAAAAGAATCTCTCTTTCCTTTTCTCTCTCTTCCTTCTTTCTTTCCCTCACTCTTTTCTGCCTCATTATGTTTTAGGTCTGTGGTTGATTAATATGTACAGGACAGGGAGCAGATGTAATGTGGGGGTGAATGTACTTTATGAACAGACCTCTTACACAGAAACATTCACACTTACTATGGGATAGACCAGCTGCAGTCATCATACTCTCCCTGGAAGCCCCATATACCTTTGCTCCTGTAGCCATATTTGAGGACATACTGTTTAGCAGATACAGTCATTCTCCTACATACGAACAAGTTCCTTCCCGAGAGTGCATTCATAAGTCCAATTTGTTCGTAAGTCCAGCAAAGTTAGCCTAGGTACCCAACTAACACAATCAGCTATATAGTACTGTGCTGTAATAGGTTTATAATACTTTTCACACAAATAATACATAAAAGACAAACAAACACAAAAAATAAACATTTTTAATCTTACAATACAGTACGTTGAAAAGTACAGTAGTATCAACTACTTCACTGCTGCTTTTATACTTGCTTCTGGACATCCTGGGCTTGAAATAAAGATACTGCACTACTGCACTCTCTACAATACTGTACAGTAAAGTACACAAAAGCACAACCACTTGTAGAGGGTGCACGCACATGACAACATACGCCAGACCCGTGAACCAATCTATGTGATTGGACGTGCAAACGCACATTCGCATCTCTGAAAGTTCACAACTTGAAGGTGCGTACGTAGGGGACTTACTGCACTGTTATAGAAGCTAAGTGTAAAGGAATGAATTAAACAGGTAAGATCTGTGCCTTCAAGGAATGTATTATTCTAGAGGGAAGAGATGGATAATAAGAGAAATAGAAAAACAAAATGTGAGATGGTGCTAATAGCTATGGCTTAAAATAAACAGAGAAGCAGAGTAGTAAGTGTCTGGGACAGGGAGGAAGCAGGGCCTGCAAATTCAGATGGGAGGTCAGAGAAGCCCTCCGTGAGTCAGGACAGGAGTGGGACACTAGGGGAAGCACTGCAGACAGAGGAGAGGGCAAGGGCACGGGCTCTGAGGCAGCAGTGTGCCCGGAGAGGGAGCCTCAGATACCTTGGTTAAGGATCTGATTTTTTATTTTATTTATTTATTTATTTATTTTTTTAATTGATTTTTTTAATTGATTTTTTTATTTTTTTTATTTTTCAAAGTATGCTCTTTTTAAAATAAAATTTTATTTATTTTTTGGCTGCTTTGGGTCTTTGCTGCTGCACACGGGCTTTCTCTAGCTGTGGCGAGCGGAGGTTACTCTTCGTTGTGGTGCGCGGGCTTCTCATCGCAGTGGCTTCTCTTGTTGCATAGCACGGGCTCTAGGCGCATGGGCTTTAGTAGTTGCAACACGTGTGGGCTCAGTAGTTGCGGCTCTCAGGCTCTGGAGTGCAGGTTTCTCCAGGGCATGTGGGATCTTCCCAGACCAAGGATCGAACCCCTGTCCTCCGTGTTGGCAGGCGGATTCTTAACCACTTCGCCACCAGGGAAGTCCCAAGGATCTGATGTTTACCCTAAGGGCAATCGCTCTAAGGCCTTGAGCAGAGGAATGACGTTGTTCTGGCTGTTTTAATAGAATCACTCTAACTGCTGTACTGAAAACAGATTTAAGTGGAGCAAGAACAGAAATAGAAGAAAGAGTCGTAGACTAAGGCCTATCATCTACCTGAGATGATGGTGGCTTTGCCCAAGATGATGATGAGAAGCAGGTGAGAAGTCAGATTCTGAATTTACTTTGAAAGGAGAGTCAACAGATTTGCTAAAGAACTGGATATGAGTAAGGAAAGAAAGAATGACTCTGCTTTGATCAAATATGTGAAGGGAAAGACCATTTTCCTAAATGGGGTAAAATGTAGGAGGAGCAAGTTTGCTGGGTCTCAGGAACTCTTATTTGGACTTGTTAAATCCAAGATGACTTTTAAACACCCAAGTGAATACAAGGATGGTATTCAGGGCAGAGGTGCAAAGTGGAGATTTCATTTATGAGTCATCAGCATGTAGATGGCATTTAAACCCGTGAGACAGGATGAGATCACACAGGGAGGGAATATAGATAAAAAGGGAAGTGGTCCAAAGACCAAATCCTGGGCAGCTCCAAAACTTACAAGAAAATGGGAAGGAACCAGAGAAATAGACAGAAAGGGAGCAGCCAGAGAGGTGGACGGAAGACCAAGATTGTTGGTGTCCTTCAAGGTATGTAGAAGGAGGCTTTCAAGTGATTCAACCAGGAGTCATGGCCAGAGATGCCCATGCCTACCCTTCAAAGCAACATGGGGTACTGAGGACTGTATCCTCCATCCTTTTGAATAAACACTCAGATACTTCAGTAACAACAGTTGGCAGAACAGAGAGTAGGGGCGGTGGTAGACACACAAGTGTCTCAGGATAACTTCCTTAGATTAGAACCGTCAAGATTTTACAGAATCCATCCCAAGAAGCAACATCAGCTTCACAGGGGATGGGGAAGCCATTAAATACTGTGAAAGACACAGAAAGACCTGAGTGACAGCATTGTAAGTTTCTCACAGGAAATAGGGTTATTTGTTGTACTGCATATGAAGGAAAGTGTCAATGTAATAAAAAAATATATATATATATGGAGTGAAAATATCTATGTGAGGGCAAGTGAAGCTTGAGAAATCCTCTGACAGGTCAGCACAAGGTCCTGCAAGGTGGAGAAGGGATCAGTGACGTCTGAGAGGATCCAGAAAGTTTAGTTCTTTCAAGTTGACGTTGGAAATGGGCCTTGAAGGCTTTGTTTTCCAGGCAATACAAGAAAGCTATTCCAGGCAGAAGGCAGAGTCTGCATAAAGGCGTGGAGGAAGGTTTCTGGGGGTGGGAGGGAAGATGAGTAGTAGGGTGAACGAGCTAGAGGAAGAAGAGGGTCAGAGGAGGGGAGACAGGAGTCAGGAGGACTGCCTCCCTATCGACTGACAGATAAAGAAAGAGAAGAGGATCCTATCGGATTAGTATTTGTTTTATGTATCACTACTCAGCTATAATGAATATGTGACGTGAATAATGATTCTGGGCTCTGCAGAAGCCTCCAGACCAAGTCTTGGCGCTTTGCCTAAAAAATTGCAGCTTACAATTTTGAAATACCTGGAAGCTCCAGGCCTTCGGGAAACCAGGAATTAAGCTACTTTTCACTATTATTCAGACTCAGGGACTAAACCAACGTGGGCAAAAGGAGGAAGGATCATCTGATTAGCTGAAATATGCAGGGGATGGATGGATGGTGAGAGGAAGTCTGAGCAGAAATGAAACTTCAAATGAGAGAAACCAAAAAATACAGACTGAACGCTCGCTAAATGTATAATTTAGCTATTCAAAACTTTCCATGCTACATTTTTTTCAAGCTAAGTACAAGCAAAACTAAGAGGTATTTCACTGGAATCCTTCAACATTCAACAGTGAAACATTTTCAAAGGGCACAGGTTTTGTTTTTAAGAGTTTGTCATTTTTTGTAACATTTTTTTCATTCTGCACTAATAAAAAAGAAATATGAAAGTATTTAGAAAAGAGAATCAAAGAACAAAGACCTAAATCTACACTATACTAATTCTTACACTTCCTTTTTACAAAGTTACTATGAGTGCTATGTCTTATTTCTCTACCTCATCTGAGAAACCAAATCACTTCTACTTTTTAGAATTTGTATAAAAATGTATAACTTAAATATTCAATTTATTATTGAAAATAATAAGAATAAAATATCATATATATAATAAATAATATACATAGTAATAAGTAATAGTATCAGTAAATTGTGTTTCTTATATGGTTACACATAGAAATCAACATTAACACAGAAACCAAAAATGATTCACACCACTCAAATTAAAGAAAACTGTATTATTTGGTTTAATTTTTAGATATAAAAGGAAATATAAACTAGAATAGAATAAACAGTAAGACCAGAACAAGCGGTCCCAAATAAATAGGATAGGAAGAACTCTAGTTGCCTAAAACAAGTATTTCTGAGGAGGAAATTTCACTAATCAAGGAGATCTAAATTAAGCCAAATCTCACTTTGTTTTGATATTTTTGTTTTCAATTGTTTGAGCACCTAGCATTTTGTTTGATCCATAGTTTGATCGTGTTTTATACAGAGGGAAATGCCAATTGATAGGCTTGTTTTCTGTTCATCTTTTTCATGAAGAAAAAAGAAATATGGAAGGAAATTGTTCCTGGGAAGAGAGAGGATTGGGGGGGTGGGGTGGGAGGGAGATAGTTGACCTTGAGATCAGTTCAGTCCTTCCACTTAGGAACCCCTGATCTTGGGGCTGCCTCTCAGGTTTTCTGAGCCACAGTTTCCTGACACTAGTCTTGCTTATTTTATAGGTGTCCTAGTCTCTTTACTGATTAAATCGATGTGCTATGTGACAACAATACCCATTTCCAGGGCTACTGGGAGAATCAAATGGGTGAATGTAAGGAAATATGCATCGGAATTGTAAAGTCTCAGACCCAGTTTTGCTGGTATTTTGCTGGTGAACAGAAAAAGAAATGCTTGTCCATTAATGCCTCAACAACACAAAATATTTAAAGAACAACTCAAAATGGGTTATTAACAGATAAAATTTTTAAAGTATGATTATCCTCAAAATGTTAAATTTTATAAATGAAAAGTCACATCTGGAATTCGCTTTGATTTTAAAAGGGACTAACACAGTTACAGTAAGTAACCCATTAGTATGATAAAAACTAATCCCCTCCATTTATGATAAAGTTCAGATTCCCCTCTCAGGCTTCCGGCGCTACCCACCTCCACACTGCCCACTTCCCCTGGACTTTACCTTCCCATTTGTTCTGCAGTTTAGATTGTAAGCTCCTGTCCAGCATGGTTTTATTTCTACAGAAGATCCTGTTAATATACCGTCAAATCTACACAAGTGTAGGCTTGTAGTTACTTCTTTTTTTTTACCCAGAGCCCAGGCTGAGATGAGATCTTTCTCTGCTTATGGGTAGATTTTTCTATCCCTCCTTCTAACTGGGACTGCGATCCTTTGAGAGTCAGGGGAAGACAAGATGGAATCATTCTAACTCCCTGCTTTGAGTTACACTCAAAGTCCTTTTCTCCTGTGTAAGTGGACACCTCTTCCAATATTCCACTTTGCATCTTTTTGTCAAGAAGGATCGTGCAATGTCCTGTTGGTATTTCTGGTCCCGAGAAAGGCTCCTCTATTAATTAAATGAAGAGAAGGAAAACTTCTGTCATAAAATTTAAAATTATGAGTGAGATCTTAAAGGAAATATGATTACAATTTTCTGCCAAGGATATGTTCACTGTAAGTTACAGGTATTTTGAAAGTACCTGACAATATTATTGTGTTAGTAGTATCTAACAATGGGTGATTCCTCTGTTCTGACTGAACATCCAGGTTATTCAAAACTTGTCATTACTACAAAATACAGTTGCCATATTATCCAGCAATCCCACTCCTGGGCATATACCCAGACAAAACTATAATTCAGAAGATACATCCACCCCATGTTTATAGCAGCACTATTTACAATAGCCGAGACATGGAAGCTACATAAATGTCTATAGACAGAGGAATGGATAAAGAAGATGTGCTACATGTATACAACGGAATATTACTCAGCCATAAAAAAGAATAAAGTAATGCCATTTGCAGCAATGTAGATGGACTTAGAGATGATCATACTAAGTGAAGTAAGTCAGAAAGAAAAAGACAAATACCATATGATATCACCTATACGTGGAATCTAAAATATGACACAAATGAACTTCTCTATGAAGCAGAATCACAGACATAGAGGACAGACTTGTGGTTGCCAAAGAATGGGGGGATGGGTTTGGAGTTGGGATTAGCAGATGCAAACTATTATATAAGGGATGGATAAATGGCAAAGTCCTACTGTATAGCACAGGGAACTATATTCAATATCCTGTGATAAACCATAATGGAAAAGAATATGAAAAAGAATATATATATGTATAACCGAATCACTTTGCTTCACAGCAGAAACTAACACAACATTGTAAATCAACTATACTTCTATAAAAATTTTAAAAAGAAGTTATCATTATTGCTATCAGAGTTTACATACAGAATTCTGATAAGTGTTTGAGAACTTTGTAGACCAAAATTCAATCAGGGCATTGCTGAGTTCTGAATGCTTGAATTTGTACAATTAGTCCCAGTGTAAATCACTGATGGGAATCACTTTGTGTTAGTGGCAGGAAGTGGTGTTGAACACCTTTTGTATTTCACATAATACATATTTTCTGTACTAAATGTCTGAAAGTAAAATGTTCTCCAAGTTGATTTAAAACACACACACATTAATATTATATTATTTAGGCAAACTGATTTGAATGAAAAAAAAATGAAACACCCAGGAAAGGAGTCTTAGAATCAGGCCAGGAAGGTGTTTATTGTGGGCAAGAGATGCCTTTGCTGGTGAGAATCTAGCTAAGTACCTTGTTCAAATGATGACAAAGTCATAACTGTCCCTTCAAGCTTTTAGTATTTTTCTATGCTAGTATAAAAAAATCATCTTTCTTACCTAATTCCTCTCCTGTAATCTCCCTCCAGAATCACCCTTTCTCTGTAATTCAAGATCTGATTCTCCTGAATTGGCCTCATTTGGTGCAATGCATTCAGGAGATAGTCGATAAACACTGTTGGTATAAAATTAAAGCAAGTTTCTTATAATGACCTCCACCTAACCATTCACTGGAATCACTGATGATCTCCATTCTCTCAGTTAGTAAAAAAGTACTAACTGATGCCTAAAACAGGCCAAACTTGAAGCCAATGAACGAGTTTCTAGTTTGCCTTCAGTCTTCTACTCTTACAATTGAAATCTGCGTTTACCAAGAGCTGTGTTTGTTCACATATCTGTTTATCCCAGTTGGATTGTAATTATGCAATAGAAATTAAATTTTATAAAATGATTAAATATGAATTCAAAAAGAAAGAAAGACGCCCTTGTGAAAAAGAGCTTTTTTTTTTTTTTGGAAAGATTTGTACACATGATGTACACCTGGTGCTTTGATACAGGTATGGATGATGAGATATTTTTAAACTGTTAAGAGGAAACTAAAATCTTAAAAGATTTAGCTCTCAGAATGTATTCTACTTATCTTTAAATTCATTCATCTATTGAAAGAAATTGCACCTGGTATTTACAGATGAGGCAACAGAGGTGTAGTTTATGAAAGCAACAGTACATGACACTCTACTCTGCTGATTATAAAGCCTTGGCCATATGTCAAAAGATTAACTTTTCATTTCAAATAAAACTCTTAGATATGTGTGAATGATATTTTATGATCCTCTACTGTGATGAACGTTCCGATCTGTCCAATCACTAGTGGATTGAATCAAATCAAATATGATGGATTTTATTGGACTGTCTTAGGACAACACCCAATGCAAGCACAAGGCAATTAACATAAAATGCATGTTTAGATGATTTTAATTTAAACTCAAAAGCGTCAGTAATATTTCCCTTAATGCTGATTTAGTGACTGTACTAAGATCGAACTCTAGCAAACAGCATGGCTACAGAACAACACAAAGCCCCAAAGAATCCTTTTCTTTCCTATCACCTGAGGCCTAGGGAGAGAACAGAATAGATGTCTATCATAAACCCAGGAAATCCCCTTTCCTCCCAAAATGGTAATAAATTTGTCCTGAGGAGATAATTGAATTACTAGAAACAAATAAAGACCTAAAACTCGAGCCACCAGGACAAAGAACAAAGAAAGATCTTGTAACTTGAAAGAAAAATTCAGTAAATAAGTCAGTATTCCTAGGAAGGATAGGGACGCTGATCTCCCTAAAGACCTCTTACTCACTCTTTGTAAGTAGATGCAACACCCCTTTCATAGAAAAGAGCTAAAGTTGGCAGAAATAAGTTCTCAACTTCCTTGACTTAACTTGTTTTTCAGGATTCCACCCTTGGGCTCTCCTTGGAGCCCAGCTATCCTACTCACTCAGGCCATTTTGGAACTAACAGCTGTGCTTAGAACTCACTGTTGACACAACAATTTGAGCTATGTGGTGATTTCTCTAAGGATAAATAGATCCATCACTTCCCAGAGTCACAGAAGCCGCCTGACTTGGAGCCTCCGCCATGACCAGCCAGTCTCAAGGGATCCACCAGCTCCTCCAGGCAGAGAAAAGGGCCAAGGACAAGCTCGAGGAGGCTAAGAAGAGTAAGTCTCCATTCTGTCTGATTTGTGAGGGTTTTGTCACAAAAAGGGTTGAGGGGGGTGCAGGAGGGTGAGCACGGATCTCAGGGGCAGGCAGACTGGTTAAATCCTGGCTCCACCACATTCCCTGGGAGACCTTGGCCAGTTCATAGAAACTACCCAGTTGTCTGTCCCCCATCACTATAGTGGGGATGGATTTTGCCAGCTCAGATCTTTTGGACAGGCCACCTGCTAAGTGAAATGATAATGGACATTGAAGTTATGGAGACACAGGCTTAAGCTTTGCCTCTGCAAGCTCCTTCACATTGCCTGGCCTCAGTGTCTCAATATTGTGACATGGTTCAGAGATAGACCACTGGGAATTCCCTGGCTGTCCAGTAGTTAGGACTTGGTGCTTTCACTGCCAGGGCTGGGTTCAATCCCTGGTTGGGGAACTAAGATCCCACAAGCCGTGCAGTGTGGCCAGGAAAAAAAAAAAAGAGAGAGACAACTTCCAGATTGAATCTACTTACTAGGGAGTGAACTTAAGCAAGTGACTTAACCTCTGTAATCATCGGTTTCTGTTTCTATAAAATTGTGATCATAACAGTTAATGGCTCAGTCTCCTCCCTCTCTGGATAGCTTTTAATTTCTAATCTTTAAAAATATTTCCATTTTATTCTCATTTTCTAATACTCTTGTTATTTAGCCCTGCATCTACTGACTTAACAGGTAAGATGTTCTCAATAAACCTCAACCCACTTCCTGTTCTCCTTGATACTCACAACAACCATACGAATTAGGTATTACTATTATTTCCATTTCACCTATGTAGAAACTGAGAGTCCATAATTTGCCATAATATTTTTTAAAAATAGAAAATATCATCCAAGCACCATGCTCAAAACTTATCTTATTTACCCCTCACACAAATCTGTTTTGCAAAAAGGGGAAAGTGATGCTTAGAGAAATTATGCCCCTTTCCCAAGGTCGCACAGAGGGTAAATGGTAGAGACTGGATTTGGATGGGGTCTGTTACCCAGCCACGATCTTAACAACTGCATGGTACAAAATGTACATGATTTTTATAATGAATAAACTAAGATCACAGATCTGCAACCCAAATTCAGGTTCCCTGGGCCAAGACCTCTGTTTTTCCCACTGTCCCATTTCATATCACATGATGACTTAATCTATAGGAAGGTATGTCATTTACCTTCTCCCTAATCACATGCCCTGTCTCTGCAATTAGATTCAAAGCCCTGCGAGATAGGGATCATGTCTTAAAATGATTGCTTATGTAAGTCGTTGGATGCATGGAGTGATAGGAATCGGGTGATACTGGCAGAAGCTAGTTTCAGTGTATTGCATGAAATGCAGGCACAGGATATTACAATGCGAGAGAGGAAGTCGGGCTGAGGCACTGCTCTGTCCCCTGGGGTTTTCTACCGCAGGCAAAATCATTTTCCTTTCTTAAGATAAATTGATTTCCTGAACATTCAGCAAGGTGGGTACCAAAAACAAAAAAGAAAAAGACCCCATGTGGAGGAACTAGAAGAGAACAGGACGGTGAAAGATAATGAGAAAGAAAACTTTACTTTCTTCTCCATTTCTTTTTCTACAAGAAACCATGCCAAGGATGGCAAAATGGTATGAATGCAGCATACTTGTACAGGAAACAAAGCAGTCAAGGACCTGCCAGCTGAAACAGTGTAGAAAACTCCCTTATTTTTTATTCAGATTTCTTTACCACATTTAAAATACCCAGAACAGAAGACCAACTTATTTTAAGATGTGATCATTATGTTACCTTTGTTTTCCATTATGGAAGAAATGAAACAATGATAAAGCACATACAGAATCGATGTTATCAATAAAGAGCAAGGTCCTACTATACAGCACAGAGAACTATATTCAGTATCTTATAATAAACCATAATGGAAAAGAATATTTTAAAAAAGATTGTGTGTGTGTATATATATATATATATATATATAACTGAATCACGTTGCTTATACAGCAGAAATTAACACAGCATTGTAAATCAACTATACTTCAATAAAAAAATAAGTAAACAACAAATGAGAAACCAAAAAAATGAAAAAAAAGAATCAATATTATTATAGAATCCAAATGATTTTTACCAACTACCTCTCCTTTTTCAACGTCATTAGAGAAGTACTGTGAATCATACAAGTTGTTTGAAAGTGAGAACCAGTCAGAACAATCTAAGCTCAAATTTCATAATAAAGATAAAAGTCAAACTTCTTTCCTTTCCTCAAGTACGTATGCTGTCCTTGGGCAAATCTTTCCTCAGAAGTCAGTACTAGAAAATCTATACTGTATTATTCGTATACAAAATGTTCATTTTGTTTGCCGGTCACTTAAAGTACTTGTGTACTTTTCTTTTTCTTCGTCTTTGTTCTTAAATATTCAAACAAATATCAATCAGTAATAGTAAATACCCGGACCTTAAAAACATTTTGGAAAATATGTTTCCAAATGTTATTTCAGCCAATAACCTCTGCACTCAATTTTACAGAGAATGTCTCTCCTCTGCCTCAAAGAGCTTTGAGAACCATTTTCACTGGATAGAAGCTGTTTTCTTGCCCAGGTATAACTGGGCATCATACTCACTTCTTAAGCATGCTAAGGCAAAATAAAATAATACCTTTGCTACCTGGTATTTTGTAGCTTCTCTCATATTTCACTACGTTTTATTTCATTCATTTATTTAATTCAATAAGTACTTATCGGGCACCCACCATTTCCAAGCCACTCTAATACATATGCTGATGAGTAGACCTAGACCTTTCCTTAAAGAATTCCCCAGTGACGTAAATATGTAAATGACATGAAAGGTACAGATAGCCATCATTTTTATAAACCCATATGTTTCACTTTATTTTTTTCCATAAAGAGATTTATTTGAAAATCTGACATAACGAAGGCAGAATCAAGATTCAGAATGAGAACCAGCAGATCACAATGGTGAACACCATCGTAGAAGGTCTAGAATCACCATCTCTTTCTTAAATCCGTTTATTTGAAAGTCCCTCAGAAACTTACACATAGAGTCTCTGCTAGAAAGAGACTTGGGAATATTCATTTTAAAAGGGAGAAAGAGAGGGAGGGAGAGAGAGAGAAAAAACAGCAATTTACATGTTAATCCTTTTAGAAAAATGTAAGATTAATAAGGTGGAAATGTTTAATATTATGTTGCAAAAATATTGATTTATTCCATTAAGGAGGCTGCCTCAGATCCCGGTGAAGCTGTTACATAATCCAGTAGATGGTATAAATAACTGTTAAAAAAAATACAGGTTTTGCCTAAAGGGGTACAGGTTAGGGGTTGGAAGCCCCGTGTATAAGGATCACAGGTCCCCACTTACCAGCTGCTGAGACAGATAAGTTTGTTTTTTGTTTTGTTTTGCAGGAGGGGGAGTGCGGTTGGGGGTGAGGGAACAGACTTAAAAAGTGAGGCAACAAAATAGAAAAAACATTGCCTTTTTCTTATGTTTCTTTGTAGAAGTTATTGAGCATCTCTGAGTTTCAATTTCTTCTTTTCTAAAATATATGAATATCTTTTATATTTTTTAAAATATAAAAATATATAAGAATAAAATATATATAATATTTATATTATATATTATGTTTATAATATTAAATATAAATATTATATTTTATATAAATATTTAATACATATATGGCCAGATTATTTTAAGGATCAGAAAATGATGCCTAAGGCAGTAGAGTACAAACTAAATAGTTATTGTTGTTTTTAACTTATACTATATATATTGTATATTACTATAAGTAATAACAATAGAAGAATGAAATAGAAGAATAGAATACACAGTCTAATTTCATTCTTTTTTACAACTGCTGCAACTTCTGGGTCAATTTTTCTTATAATGGGGGAGACTGGGTCTGCTTCTAGATATTTGCCTCTATTCACCAATTATGGATTCCATTGTATTTATTAGTTAAGATCCTTACCTAAATTTTTATTTGAAGAACTCAGATATTTGCCTCTGTTCACCGATTATGGATTCCATTGTATTTATTCGTTAAGACCCTCACCTAAATTTTTATTTGAGACACTGTTTGGTTGAATTCAGATGGAATCACTGTAGGTTGACACTATTTTAAATAATCTTACTTGAAGTTAACACCTTTTGCCTAAAAGTTGTTCATCAATCAAAGCATCAAAGTGGGTGTGTTGGCCGAAGACAAGCTAAATACATTTTTGCAACAGAACTGGGACCTATCCTGGAGCCCAGGTTTGGGGAATTGAACTGCATCTTTGATCAGAATTAGAATAGAAATTCAAGGTACCATTATCAACAGGAGGAATAAGGACTTGTGTTTCTTTGGAATATGATTTTTTACTTTAAGTTATGACCTTTCATGAGAGCAGTATTTATTTCATTTATACCACTGCAATCTTGGAAAGGGACACACCCGCAGGGGTTGCAACCAGACAGTGTGGGCTGAGCCTCCAACTGGCTGGGTGGCACTGGGCAGGTAGTCTCTTAGGATCCTGGTGCTTTGGCCTCCTTAGCCTCAAATTGAAGGAACAGTATTTACCTCATGGAGTTGATGTCATAATCAACTGAGCAAATGCTTATAAAGAACTTAAAACACCTGTTGGTACCCAGAAGGGGCTGCACGAGAATTAACTATGAGTATTCTTCTGCTACTTAATAACAAGGATTCTGAGTTCAACTGAGTTCCCCTGACCTCCTCAGCATCTTTGATGAAGTCCCCATTGAAATATACTTTAGTGCAAAATAAATAATTTAAATATTTCTACTTCTTACTTAGATAACACATCAGTGAATACAATAATGCAGATTTGTTTGGATCTCTAGGAGGCCTACCAACAATATTTTTATAAATCAACATTTTTAATTGTTTATTTGTTTCCCAATATACAGATATTCCAAGTTTATTTAAACAAGCACCTTGATTTCATCAATTTTCACTATGCAAGTGTGTGTTCTGATTCATGAAGATACGACTTCTACTGAACTAATAAAATAAAAATTGTTACAGTAAAAATTCATAGCCCTGTTTTGTATGTTTTGTAGGCTTGTAAATTCTTCCTTTTTCTTTATAGTCCACAGACTAATGGGGTATTTGCAGGTATATTGGACTTTCATTTCTTTGAGTGGGTCATGTTAAAATAATAACCACACAACATTTTCATCTCTTAATAACATTTGGTTATATTCAATCCAGGATCTACACGAAACTACTTATGAGATATATATATATATATATATATATATATTTTTTTTTTTTAAGAAGGAAAGAACAAGTAAAATAAAAAGCAAAGTAATTACAAGGAGGTAGAGTAATGAAAGGAGAGATGAGGGTAGGCACCAAAAGAGAGGAGCTTCTTTGTTTCCTTGGCGACTTCACTTTTTCCAATGTTTGTAGTAGGTGAGCCAAATAAAAGCATTCTTCAAACCAGGTTGGTTATATCATAATATTAACAACCCCCCAAAGCCAAGAAAGCTTTTTTCTTTTTTCTTCTACGTGGTAGAGCAGAATAAAAATGTTATTAGCAACAGATAGAAATCTCCAAGCACACTTTGTGTTTATACGAAATCAAGGTGACCTCTGCTCTGTTTATGCCTATTTTTTTTTTCATTTGTATACCTACTCTTTGTATCACACTCAAGTATCTGACTTGGTTTCCAAAGCTCAACTAACATTTTTTCTCTGATTCTCTAAGCCACTATATTATCTTCCTAGGGCTACTGTAACCAATCACCACACACAGGGTGGCTTACATCAGAAATGTATTAACCGCCAGTTCTGGCGTCCAGAAGTCCAGACACAAGGTCCTGGCGGGGTCACTTCCTCCTGGAGACCCTCAGGGAGAATCTGTCCCGTGCCTCTCTCCTAACTTCTGCTGATTGCCGGCAATCCTTGGCTTTCCTTGGCATCCTTCTAATCTCTGCCTCTGTAATCACATGACCTTCATTCTTCCCTGCGTGTCTGCTCTGTGCCCCTATGCTTCTGTCTCCAGATCTGCCTCTCCTTAGAAGGACGCTGTAACCAATCACCACACACAGGGTGGCTTACATCAGAAATGTATTAACCTCCAGTTCTGGCGTCCAGAAGTCCAGACACAAGGTGCTGGCGGGGTCACTTCCTCCTGGAGACCCTCAGGGAGAATCTGCCCCGTGCCTCTCTCCTAACTTCTGCTGATTGCCGGCAATCCTTGGCTTTCCTTGGCATCCTTCTAATCTCTGCCTCTGTAATCACATGACCTTCATTGTTCCCTGTGTGTCTGCTCTGTGCCCCTATGCTTCTGTCTCCAGATCTGCCTCTCCTTAGAAGGACACCAGTCATCAGATGTAGGGCCCATCTCAATCCAGAATGACCTCACTTTAACTTGATTACATCTGCGAAGACCTTCTTTCCAAGTAAGGTCACATTCGCAGATACCGGATGTAAACATGTTTTGAAGGACACAATCCTCTAATTGTCAGATTCACTTGGCTGTCCTGAGTCCTTACCTTCTTAGTCTGTTTTTGTTAGTGAAAACGTCTCAAAGAAGTTGCCTGTATTGCCCGTGTCTACATTCTTTTCAACTCCATTTTCTCCTGATCCCACTCTAATCAGATGTTTGTCCCTCCAACTCCGCCAAAGCCCCCCTTGTCAAGACCAGCAAAGTTGCTAAATCCAATTAATTAACTATCTCAGTCCCAACTGAATTCCTCTTTCATCTCTGAAACTCTTCCCTCACTGGACTATGCAGCCCTGCTCTCATGCTTGGCTTTCTGTCATCTTCCTAATCTCTACGGTTGGGGCCCCAGGTGGGACTTGCTCTCTTCTGTATCCACAGATATTTCCTAAGTGATTACATCTAATTCCATGGCTTTAAATCCTGGCTCCACGTTGATGATTCCCAAACTTAATATTTCCAGCCCGACTTACTTCCCTGATCTCCAAATTTATATAAACATCAGCCTTCTCCCCATCACCACTAGATGTTTAATGGGCATCTCAGTTAAACTGCTCTCTTGACTCTGCCCCAAAATTAAATGATGGAGCCAGCATTGACTCATCTATCTCTCCTGTTTATCCATCAACTCTGTCTTCAAATTATATAGAACTTCTTGTCAATTCCACTGCTTCTTTACTATTTCTAATCATCATTAACATTTGTCTGACCTATTGCAATAGATTTCAAATCGATCTTCCTGCTTCTCCCTAGCCCTTACAATCTATTTTCACCACACTAGCCAAAGAAATCCTTTCCTGTATTTTTTTTTTTTTCTTTTTTCTTTTCTCGTCACTATGCGCAGCATGTGAGATCTTAGTTACCTGACCGGAGATCGAACCTGTGCCTCCTGCATTGGAAGTTTAGAGTCTTAACCACTGGACCACCAGGGAAGTCCCAAGAAATCCTTTTAAATCAGAAGTAGTATAATGCCACATTGTGGCTACAAACCCTTCATGGCTTTAGCACCTCAGGGATCCCAGTCCTTATCAACCCCATGAGGTCTCTGTGACCTGGTCCCACAGCTGCCTCTCGGATATCATTTCCTAACATTCATCCATTCTGCTCTCTTTGACCTGTGACCCAGCCAGGTGGATGCACCCACTGCCGTCTCTGTCCCTTAGGCACCTTGATTACCCTGCACAACGCTCAGTATCCCTGCCGTATCATATCCTTACTGCCTGCTTCCTATCTCTTCTTCCCCCTCTTACATTCAGAGCTCCACGAGAGCAGAAGTTTTGTCTGTGTGTGGTTTTCACTGCTGTATCAACAGACCTAGAAGAGTGGGGGACATAGTAGATAGACAGCAGTATTGGTTGGTTAAATGTCTCTTATTTGCACTCCATGGAATGTGTGTTGGTCACCTCCTCCTTGCACTGTTCTGTCCTCTCTCTTGGTTTCCCCTACTTCTCCGACGACTACTCTCAGATCCTCCTGAGGCTCCTCTTCCTTTCCTCATCCCCCAGTGTTGACGATCCCTAGGTTGAGACCTTAGCCCTCTTTTCTTCTCATTCCATACACCCCACCACCACCCCGTCCCCTGGCGTTGATTTCAGTGCAAACCCGCTGCTAGGACTAGTACACGCACAAACTCAGATGACTAACAAGCAAACCTCTGTCTCCATTTTAGACCTTTCTCCTGAATTCCAAAGATGTCTGTCCAGCCACCCTCTGGATATCCCCACGTAGGTGTCCTCAGGGAAGCCTACAGAGGCTTCTTTTTTGGTGACATCCTAGGGACCTTTCCTCCAGCTCATGCTTTACTCGCTGCCTTCCTTCTTAGCAAAAGGTCCCGGGAATTGGAATCTGTTTTCCTAACAATGATTAGAAATTGTTGCGTATTCTTACAATCACTTCATATACAATCTTAAAAATCCTTCCAATGACTCTTTGCAGTAGATTCTTAAATCTGTTTTATAGATGAGAATACTCAGGTTCAGAAACTCTAAATAACTGGCTTAAGTTACAAAGCTTCTAACATCTTATTCTATCAGTGCCTACTCTATCATTCTGATTTCCTTCTGAAATGATCAATGTCATCTTGTCTTCCTACCAGAACAAGTTCCAGAACAAGTTTAGCTGTACAACCAACAGAGTGTCTCAAGGACCCATCAACGTCTTGGGACAGTCCCTTGGCCTCTTCTAGCCAAGAAGCCAGGCAGGATGCAGCTGTGAACCTTGCCCTCTGTCCCCATATAGAGTTCAAGTATAACCTGCCCAATTTCTTAATCCTTTTCCCACAAATCACCTAAAAATCAATCCAAACATCGTTCTCTCCTACTTTTCCTCCCACAAAACATCCTATGGAATAGATCCCAATAATGTCTTGTTGAATGTAAGACATTTCTGCATAACAAACCAAATGTCTAAAAATGAGTGACTTCAGAGATGGAGAACAGACTTGTGGTTGCCAAGGGGGAGGAGGGCTGGGGAAAAGATGGATTTGAAGTTTGGGATTAGCAGATGCAAACTATCATATAGAGGATGGATAAACCACGAGGTCCTACGGTATAGCACAGGGAACTGTATTCAGTATCCTGTGATAAACCATAATGAAAAAGAATATGAAAAAAGTAATGTATCTATATGTATAACTGAATCATTTTGCTCTACAGCATAAATTAACACAACATTGTAAATCAATTATACTTCAATAAAATAAATTTTAAAAAATAAAGGAATTCCATCGTAGTCCAGTTTTCCCAAAAATATCTCAGAAAAGATTGTATTGTATTTTTTCTAATCTCAAAAGTAGACAATTCATTCCCATTTCTGTCCTGGCTAATAAGTCTATTCAGCTTAACGTTTCCTCCTCAGAAGTTTTCCCTGACCTCCCCTAGCAGGCTTTTCTGAGTCCCTTACCCTACATGTGTGGGTCTGTTTGCATTTTTCACTTCCTCTGTTACAAGAAGATGCAACATGACTCTTGGGATGAAGGGGAAGCACAGGCTCTAGATTTTCATAGTAGAAGTGTCCATAAATGTCATTTTTAACTGTCACAAAACAAATAGAACCAAGATTTCTGTTTCACTGCTTTCACAGTTGATTTTGTGTATCCTTCACAATTTTATGCATTTTCTAATTTTCCTCTTGGATGTTGAAGCAGCATGTACATGTTTCCAAAATACACCATATTGGAACTTCCCTAGCTGTCCAATGGTTAAGACTCTGTGCTGCCAATGCAAGGGGTGTGGGTTGGATCCCTGATTGGTTAGGGAACTAAGATCCTGCATGCCTCTCACCGCAGCCAAAAAAACAAAAATACACCATATGTACCTCAGCTAGAGGCAAGGACCATATCATATATTTTTCTGGTTCTAGCCCTGTGCAAAATAAGTAGTACGTGTTCAATAAATATTGAATGAATAATGGATGAATAAATGAAAACCATCCTTTCCTGCACCACCCTGAAGCACCTGCTTTAGCAGTATTTAAAATCGTGACGTGTGAGATCACCACATTCTCTAAAACGAAAATTAGAATATTCAGCCTAATAAGCCTGTGTGATCTTGGAGGAAATTTGCAACAAAAATTTGACTGTTGTATTTAAAATCTGGACTGTCCCATAGGGTCGCCCTTGTGTTTGATAGAGAAAGTATTGAGAAATAAGAAAATGAACCTCTTTTGGTTCACAGCAGCCATGTTTTTAATGCTTAAGAAGAAAGAGGTGTAATTTTTTTATGCTGTTATTTTTTTTAATTTTTATTTTATATTGGAGCATAGTTGATTAACAGTGATGTGTTAGTTACAGGTGTACAGCAAAGTGATTCAGTTATACCCATAAAGCATCCACACTCTTTTTCAAATTCTTTTCCCATTTAGGTTGTTACAGAGTATTGAGCAGAGTTCCCTGTGCTATACAGTAGGCCCTTGTTGGTTATCTATTTAAAATATAGCAGTGTGTACATGCCAATCCCAAACTCCCAATCTATCCCTCCACACCCAGACACGTTGCCCCTGGTAACCATAAGTTCATTCTCTAAGGCTGTGTTTCTGTTTTGTAAATAAGTTCATTTGCATCATTTTTTTCTAGATTCCACATATAGGCAGTATCAGATGGTATTTGTCTTTCCGAAAGAGGTGTAATTTTAAAATTTGGAAATCTCCCGCACAGGCAGAGAAGCCAGCTAGAGGTTAATACAAGTGGATTTGATGCATGCATTTTGCTTCACCTCCAGCGAGACAGCCAGCGTGAGGCTCTAATTTCTTGCCCTGGATGAAATCAGGTGGAACATATGCAAGCTCTCACAGGCGGCAGCTGCCCAGTCCTTCCACAAAATTGCTGTGCCAGCAACGACTTCCCTGTGGCTCTCCTCTTTAACTGAATGAAAACCAGCAGGTGACTGGTGCCATGAGGAGGGGATCAGACACACTCTGAGCTTGTCACTGTGTGATGGAGCTAATATGCAGCCTCTTAAGTGGAACACTGGATTCTTCCAGGCGGCAGGGCACATGGAGATTTTCTTCTTTCTATTATTATTTTTGTGTGCTAGAGTCGTGACTTTGAAACCAGTATATTTTACATAATTTGCAATTAAGGGGGAAAGTCAAGATGTTTTATGTTGTTGATTGGATAAAATCATATCCTACAGCCCATCGTTATGTATCCTAGAACCCATTATAACTAAGAAAATGTTAATGCATCTTAAATATATTTTTGTCCTAATGTGAATGATGAGCCGTGATAAGAAAGTGGGCTGGGGATCCAGCAACAGCTTTCCTTGCCAACATATCTAATTGTTCTGAGGATAGCATGTGTTTGGTTGCCACAGAATGGTTAGAACTATAGAGAATAAAGAAATCTGTATATGCAAAATGGTAAGGAGCGTTAATTAAGTAGGAAAAAGGTAAGCATTGCTGTGAATGTTCCATTAAGCCTCAAGCATCAGAAGACCATTAATTTATATGAGACCTTGGATTTTACAGACAATGTAGACAGATTCTGTTCTGAATGAGGTCAGCTCAGTCCCATTCAAGAGTAATACATATTCAAAGAGACACATCTCAATTTATAACTCAGCGACTCTCTTTATCCCATCTATATACAGTGACTAGCAAAGCAACTCATAGCAGCAGGGAGAGAAGTTTAGACACCATCTACACTCAGATACAACGAAGGTACAGAAAGACGAAACCATGTAAAAGCCTGTATCTAGATTGACACATAGATAAAAGTTTAAGATTTTTTTAATGCTACTTAATGAGAACACATTTATTTATTTATTTATTTATTCATTATTTTTATTTTTATTGAAGTATAGTTGATTTACAACGTTGTGTTAGTTTCAGGTGTACAGCAAAGTGATTCTGTTATCTGTGCATATATATATATCTGTGTGTATATATATATATCTGTGTATATATAATATATATATATATTCTTTTTCAGATTATTTTCCCTTACAGGTTATTACAAAATATTCAAATATAGTTTCCCGTGCTATATAGTCCTTGTTGGTTATCTATTTTATCTAATTTACATTTATATATAGTACTGTGTATATGTTAATCTCAAACTCCTAATTTTCCCCTCTTCTCCCCTTTTCCCTTTGGTAACCATAAGTTTGTTTTCTATGTCTGAAAATACACTTATTTAGTTCAAAGTCTACACCATATAACAAACCCTTGACAACTATTAAAAACAAAAGCTTGAGACCTTATCAGAGAGAAGAAACTATGTTAAATGGGCAAAAGAATAAAGTCATTTAACTAAAATAAAAAGGCGATAGATTCTGAGTCAAATTAATTTTAATACAGTTGAGAATTTCTTTAAAGTTTTAATGATCACAAAGCATTAGTATCTGAAGGTGGTGGGTGGTGAGTGCCTAGCAGCGATGACTATTACTCTATAACCCCCCAAACTTACTCTGGTTGTGAAAAAAAGTCATGTGCTTACCTAATGGTCTCCACAGCTTTGTGTTTGAAACTTCCATCTGCATTGCTGTCTGTTGGCTTAAGGCTTACACCTTTGCTCTTAATAAAAGAAAACAGAGCTACTTAACTAAATCTCCTAACCATTAAAAACAGTTGGTTTTACAATCACTTCCAAGTCCCCCTCAGAGAAAGCTACTACAAAAAGTATCTACTTTGATGTGCTCTGGGGCTTAATCAGACTTTCTAGAGTCAACAAATGGCAAGGAGAAAACCCAATAAAATGCTTTAAAAAATTGTTAGTTGGTTTGATAGAGTCTGAGCTGTATGTTCCTGCATTTGGAGATCTGCCAGTATTCAATAGAATCCAGTTGGTATGGACTGAAGGATTCCTGGCAGCAAATCAGGACAGAAAATCTGACCAAATAATGTCTTTTTGACTCAGTGACAGCTAAAATCTGTTCTCTGGCTGGTACTGCTGTGAGTAAATGGGCAGATATTTTATTGAAACATGGAGGTGTGAAAGAATGTTGTCATTTCCGTGTTCTAAAGAATCCAATTGAAAAAAACAGGAATTTTTCAATATCTATCATTTTTTAATGCAGGATGTCATTCTAGAAAAAAAAAGCATCAAAAAATAATGTAAGACCTCACCCCTATTTTTAAAAATCAAGTTGTAAATCCCAGATGGGTTGAAAAGAAATAGTACTCCTTCTATGCCACTGTTAATTTTCAGGAAAAGCCAAGCGTTTGCGGCAAGCCAAGGAGGAAGCAATGGCAGAAATTGACCAGTACAGAATGCAGAGAGATCAGGAATTTCGACAGAAACACGCTAAGGTAAGGAAGAAAGTCAGCACTGATTTTTTGCAGCATAGACTATAAGGTATGTATATTCATTAATAATGATAAGATGTTAATCCTCATAAGGTGTCATGCACACTACCAGGAGAGAAAAATACACTGGATGGAGCGAATATAGTTCAGCCAAGGCTGAATATCAAGCGAAATCTTAAGCATTACAGAATTACTGACTTTACATTTTCACTTCCAAGGCTTTTTGATTTGTCATAGAAAGTGTCGATCTATAGTTATTGTCTAACACATTGTAGATTAAAAATTGTATTCTCAAATATACAAGTGGATGGAATTGGTTAAAGTATTATTCCTACAACAGATTATTTTATTTATTTATTTATTTATTCATTTACTTTTGGCTGCGTTGGGTCTTCGTTGCTGCACGTGGGCTTTCTCTAGTTGCAGAGAGCGGGGGCTAGTCTTCACTGCGGGGCACAGGCTTCACATTGCGGTGGCTTCTCTTGTTGCGGAATTTGGGCTCTAGGCTCACAGGCTTCAGTAGTTGTGGCCTGCCAATGCAGGGGACACCAGTTGGAGCCCTGCTCTGGGAAGATCCCACATGCTGCAGAGCAGCTAAGCCCGTGCGCCACAACTACTGAGCCTGCACTCTAGAGCCCACGAGCCACAACTACAACAGGTTATTGACTAACACATTTTAGAAAGAAAGAAACATCAGAGAACATTTTTGTTGCTGTTGTCTGTTAACGTTTACTAATAGAATCAATAAAAAGTGTTGTACAATGTTCTACAATGAACTTGTTAGGCCACATTTCCTTTGGTGGATTCAAGATTTAGGAATGACCCAAGCAGACGTTGTTGTCTATTGCTGAAAAGTCTTCTGCTATTTCCTTATGATTTCCTTTTCAACTGGCTGGCTTCATTCAACAGATCTTTTAGGAAAATATAAAGAAATGCTTTTTCCTACACTAGCACTTAAAAAATATCTGCAGTTCACAGTAAAAAAATATATAAGCGCATGAATTTTGCAGAGCTGATTGCAATATGGCTTAAATTCCATGTGCCATAACTAAAGTTTATATATTTTCTTTTTGCCTCAGCAAAAATACAAATAAAGTTCTGTGCAGAAGCCTGACATTGCAAGATGAACTACAAGCAGTTTGTAAATCTTTCTGTTTACAGCTTTGATTTTAGTGGCAGTGGGTGAGGAGCTCATGTGGGATCAGGTAAATTGGATTACACAGTAGGAAAAACTTTTCCAATGGGCTGTTCCTTAAAATAAAAAGCCATTTCTAGAACAAAGTGGACCACTCAGCAAAAATAAATTCTTCTTATCAATATTTGGAAAAAGGAATCATAAAGTCCCAAGTCCACACATGCATATATGCCCTCTATGATTGGCCCTTGGCTATCTCGCTAAACTGTCAGCTCTGAAAATGTCATGCACTTACCTTTTACTCTGAACTGCAGATAGTTTTTAAATGTTAGGGTAGGAAACAGCATTGCTTTATATTTTCATGAAAGATTTATGGAATGAAGCCAGCTAATTGAAAAGGAAATCATAAGGAAATACCAGAAGACTTTTCAGCAATAGACAACAATATCTACTTGGGTCATTTCTAACATTTTTTACTACTTTTGTCCCTATTTGTTTTGTTCTCGCCATATGTCTCCCTGTTTTTCCCCAGAAGAACTAAACAGGCTGCTGCCACATGACCTTTGCCTATGCTCTATCCATTCCAAGGATCTTCTTCTTTTACACACATTCATCTCTCCTTGATATCTGTTTAGTTGGTAGCTCTTCTTCCTGATCACCTTATCTAAAATTGTGTCTCTCATAAAAAAAGAAAGTAAATACCCATTGTAGTCATAGCATTTATCACTACTGGGTATGTTATATATTTACATATTTTGCTTACTGTTTATCTTTCCTTCTGGACTATAAGCACCAAAATGCAGGTTCTTTGTTTTGTTCTCTGTTGCTTTCCTTGACATTGGTATGGAGTCTGCTCCACAGTAAGTATTCAATAAGTATCCAGTAAGAATGAATAACTAAACATCTCTTCCATGCCTTTATATTTCCTATTGAGTTCTGTCATAACCATGCCATATTAGGACCTGAAAAAATAATCATTCTTCACACCAATCAGCTCTTTTGATCCTGTGTTGGATAGTTCTAATATGCATTTTTAAGTAATTACAAAACTGACCATCATTTTAGAAAGTGGCTGGGTTTAATCTCTTGAAATATTATTTCTCCAGAAGAATCTCCTAAAATGTAAATCTGGTTCAGGATATTTGTTCTCTACATCGGAGAATAATTAAAATTCCTCATTACTCTCATGATTAGAGATCTAAGCCAATCTTACAGCTAGTTGATCAAAAGCTTACATAAAAAGGTCAGCATGTTTAGGCCTCTGCTACCTCAAGCATATTGTCAACCATGAGCCCAGATCTTCTTTCCTGGCATGACCTCCATATGTCAGACACAGCACTATTCCAGTTAGAGCTCGTCATCGTTAAACCAGGGCATGTGGGAGGTCTGGGTGGAGACCCAAGAAACCAGTTTTCTGCCTGCTGTGGGTGTTGCTCCTTGATGCTACTTTTTTGGTTGCTTTTTAGCTCTTGTTAATGTCTGGGTTTTCCCAACTCCCCTGACTTGTCAATAGAAGTGAGTATCCCAATGTGGGCTGTATATCAACGAATATTTTTATAACAAAGATTTACTGATCCCTTGCTTATTTAGTTATTCCTTGTTTCACTTTATCCCTTGCTAGAATTTCATACCACTCAGCAATGAAAAAGACCAAACTAAAAATATATGCAACAGCTTGGGTGACTCTAAAAAAGATGCTATGCTGAGTGAGAGATAGCCATCATTTATACTGTTTGATTCCATTTATATTGGATATGAAGTATATACTGTATGATTCCATTTATATGATATTCTCAAAAAGACAAAACTATAGTGATGGAGTTACTGCAACCATCCTGTAGAACTCTGGAAAAGTCCTACAAAATAACATCTTCTACCGAAGGAGATAAAAAGAAATATGGACTACTATAGTGGAAAAATTAAATCTACTGTTAATGCAAGTAAAAGCTAGACGCACCATTCATCTAAACCAAAGACCTGAAAATGGTTGTCCTGGGCATATTGAAGATTTTTGTCTTAATCTTTCTTCCTAAATTCATATCATGAAAACATTTTTGTTTCCTTGAAGCAACCACAAATTGAGATCGCAAAACTGTGTGTGGGACCTGAACCTCTGATTGCCCTTAAACTGGAACATGTAAACAACTTAAAAAGAAACTTATTGAACGCTGAAAGATTTCACCAACACCATCGGTCATTAAGCTGTAAAGCTATACACATCAGTCTCAACACTGAAGGTTTGAAAATACACATAGAGAAGTCTTTAAATTGTACCCTTCAACCAAATGTACCATTACTTGTCACTTAATTATCAAATTCTAATTTATACAGTGTCCCAAATATTCAAGCAGCAGGCTTTGGCCAAGAAGAGCAGTAGAACAGGTAATAAGTTCTCCGTAACACCTGGTGATCTGCTCATTCTATTCTGTTCAACAAATATGTATTGAGCATCTACTATGTGCCTGGCAATGTTTGAGGCAGTTATAACTCATCAGTGGACGACATGACACTTATCCCTCCCTTTGTGGAGCTTACATTCATTAATTTAAACTCCTACATGGTTTAAAGCAGCACTGTCTTCAATTACAAATGCAATTCTTCCCAAGGAAGACCATTTAAAGCGGTGTATGGTGAGTCATGGTATCGTACCATCTAGGAAACAGTGCAGAAACTCAAATTATTGCAGGTCAAATAAACTCAGAAATAATGTCATATAATTATGCAAGATGAGACATAGGAGTATGGGTTATTGACAAGGGTATTCCAATGTTTCTGAAAGTTTAAGATGGATTATACAAATTTTAAAGTACAAGCAACACAGTGAGAAATCATAATAATCATTACTAACATTTACTGATTACTTGCTCAGTGCTAAGCTTCTGTGCTAAACACCGTCTTCATAATAAATATCTTCAGAAAATTATCATGTTGCCTTAACAAAGCACCTTAAGAATATAACTAATACTAGTGGCTGTCATCTGCCACCCTAGACCTGCACTGTCAAAAATGATGGTAATTCTCATGTAGCTACCAAGCATTTGAAATGTAGCTAGTCCAAATTAAGACATTCTATAAATGTAAAATACATACCAGATTACAAAGACTTAGTATGACAGACAATAAAGCAATAATATTACACTGTATATTAAAATAATAGTATGATTATATACTATACTATACTAATAGTATGATTATATTGGGTTAAATAAAAATATTATTTTTAATATTTTTGTGATAACCCCAAAGTTATTTTTACCAATTTTTTAAATACAACTCTAGAAAATTAAAAATTACTTACATGGCTCACTTTGGGGCTATCACATTTCTGTTGGACAGCACCACTTTGCACTCATGAATCTGGCTGAATTTTTAAAACGATCCCATCAAATGGGTGATGTTATCCCCATTTAAAAAATAAAGAGCCTAAGGTTGAGAGAGTAGCATTGACATATATACACTACCATGTGTAAAATAAATAGGTAGTGGGAAGCTGCTGTATAGCACAGGGAGCTCAGCTCAGGGCTCTGTGGTGACCTAGATGGGTGGGAAGGGGGTGGTGGGAGGGAGGTTTAAGAGGGAGGGGATATATGTATACATATAGCTGATTCATTTTGTTGTACAGTGGAAACTAACACAACATTGTAAAGCAATACACTCCAATAAAAAAAAAAGAGCCTAAGGTTGAGATGAACTTTTCCAAAGTCCTTCAGGACAGTTGCAGTAACTTAGCCTAATAATAACTATTTTTAACACTACTTCAAAGAAAAGTAGGTAATAGTTTCATAACTGTGTGTCTTTTAAATATTTCACCACTTAAGACATTGAATTTAGAAACAATAATTTTTTTTGAGTTTGGTAAACTCTATCAAACTCAAAAAAAAATCTAATATTGGATTTAGAGGAAAAATTTTATTTTGGTAGAACTATTTTGATAAGTAGTTCTCTTCTATTTTTCAATATCTTCATAGCAAGGGAAATTTCGTCCACATGTCAGTGCTTCTTGTATACTCACATATCAAAATGTTATTTTATAAAAGTTATTTGCTGTCTTAGAAGCTATATAACCCCAAAATGACTTTCTTTGAACTAGGAAGCCCCAATTGCCTGGACTATAAACAGAAAAGAACTTGAACCTGATTGCCTCAATTGCATTTGATTTCAACTTTGGGACCCAGAAAGATCATGTGGATTCTAGAATTTAGAATAGCCTTCTTTACCTTGAAGTAAAAAATCAATTATTAGTGAGGTCTCTTGGACTAAATTAAATGCATACTTTCCATAAACACTCATGGAAGAGAAAAACAAACAAAAACCAGCTGTGTTGCCTTCGCAATGTCCTGTTCAAGAAAGGTTGAGTTTACAACGGAGATAAAATTCGGAGTTGTCTGTTTGCTTTAGCAAAGGATAACCTTACAAAGGGTTTCTCTGCAGAATCCCTTTAAATTGGTAACTCCCCTGGTAAAATTATATTTCAGTCATATCATTACTTGACAGAGAGGCTAAGAGATAGAGGAGGTACTGGGAAATACTGGGAATCACTGCCCATGAAAGACCAATCAGAAAGGTAAGTTAAACAGAGTCTAAAATTACAATGGAACTAGATGGACAAGTACAGATCTTCCTCAGCTTATGGTGGGGTTACCTCCTGATAAACCCATGGTAGGTTGAAACTATTGAGGTTGAAAATGTATTGAATACACCTAATCTACCCATATCATAGCTTAGCCCAGCCTGCCTTAAACGTGATTGGAACACTGTCACTAGCCTACAGTTAGGCAAAGTCATCTAACACAGCTGATCTTGTAATAAAGTGTTGAATAACTCATGTAATTGATTGAATACTGTACCAAAAGTGAAAAACCAAATGGTTGTTTGGGTACAGAATGGCTGTGAGTATAAGGGTTGTTGATCCTTGCGATCGCTGGGCCTACTGGGAGCTGTGGCCTCCACTGCTCAGCAACACAAGAGAGTATCGTATAGAATATCACTAGCCCGGGAGAAGATCAAAATTCAAAGTACAGTTTCTACTGAATTTGTATCACTTTCACACCATCAAAAAATTGTAACTCGAGCCATAAAAATTAGGGACCAAATGTCTGTATATCCCAATTTATACCAAAATTTTCAAGATTATATCTAATACCTAAACAAAATACACCTGTGCATGTGAAAGTATCTTATTGAGCATACTGTGGCTGTATCTTTCTAAAAAAAAAAAAAAGCTTTAATGAGTTCAGATAATGTATTTTAAAAATTGACAAACCAGGTATTTGCTCTTTAAAGACCAGCAAAATGGGTTTAATGATGTCTTTCAACTTTATTTTCCAGACTTTTAATACAGAAAGTAAGCAATAGGTAAGATACAGGAACTCAATGGAAACTATTATAAATATCAATACATGAAAAAATTTCTGAGCATGGTATAATGACTGTGAACTTGCATTCAATTTGTATTGTATGAATGTCAATTTAGAAGTAGACGTCACCTGTTGTAGCCAGCTTCGTTTTAAATAGTTGATTTACAATATAGTTTGAGGTGTACAGCATAGTGATTCAGGTTTGACATTTTTTTGCAGATAATATTCTTTTAGAAAAGTGTATCCATCCCACTCATAACACTGGTGATCTTACCCATTCTCTGAAAAAATTCTGGAAAAATAATGCGTAATGTAAATGACAAACAAGCCAAAATGAATTTAACTTATAAAACAATTAAATTTTTTAATAGATCTTTATTGGACTATAATTGCTTCACAATACTGTGTTAGTTTCTGTTGTACGCCAAAGTGAATCAGCCATATGCATACACCTGCCCCCATATCCTCTCCCTCTAGAGCCTCCCTCCCACCCTCCCTATCCCACACCTCTAGGTGGTCACAAAGCACTGAGCTGATCTCCCTGTGCTATGCTGCTGCTTCCCACTAGCTATCTATTTTACATTCAGTAGTGTATATATGTCAATGCTACTCTTACAAAACAACTAAATTTTAATATGATGTATAATGTAGTGAATTGTCTGTTTTATTTTGGCAGATAATGGGCTCTCAGAGTAATATCTCAGAAGAAATAGAAGTGCAAACACTAGAGAAGATAAAAGAACTGAATGGAAGCTACAACAAGTCCATGGAAAGTGTGATCAACCAGCTTTTAAGCATCGTCTGTGACGTGAAACCAGAAATCCACGCAAACTACAGAATCACCAACTAGATGTGCACTCCATTGTTCAATAAACGGTGTCTGCATGCTCCCTGGTTGCTTATGGTTTCACGTTTATATTAAGAGATTTGAACTGTACATCTTAAATTTACTAGACATCTACAGATTATAATATGACATAATTCATACATGAATACTGAATTTAAAAGCAAACCAACAAAAAAGTTGTTACAGCTTTCCTGGTAATAGCTATGACCTTGTCTTTTAACTCGGAGTAAGTCAGGAATGCAGGGCAACATATTTTTTGATACTTGGAGAAAAAACATGGACCTGACCATTTTTTAGTGGGTGTAGGTTTTTTTTTTTAATTTCCTCTCCTTTTTATCAGTATAGAAAATGTGTTCTTAGTTGCAGTTTTTAAAAGATCATTTTTAAGGGATATATAATCATGACTCTGATACAGATGTAAAATGAATACATGTTAAGGATTTTATTTAATTCAATAATCAATGAGGAAACCAGTAAGATGTTATCACTAGTTCAAAGAAGAATAAGAACTTCATAGATAGAAAGAGAGATGATAGATAGATAGACAGATAGATACATAGATACTTAAAGAGTAATGGGTTATATAACCATCCTCTCTGCCTAACCTCAACAAACCAAATATTCTCTCTTTCTAGCAGAAATGTTAAAAAATAAATAAATGACAATTAAATGAGTTGCTAGCATACATGTTTAGGCTGAAAAAAACAAAACCAAACAAACAAACAACAATAAAACCTCCCAGGAGAAATAGTAGGTAAGTATATATCATGAACTGAATGTTTGTATTGTCCCAAAATCCATAGGCTGAAATCTAATCCCCAATGTCATGGTATTTGGAGGTAGGGCCTTTGGGAGATAATTAAGTCATGAGGGTGGCACCCTTGTGAATGGGATTCATTAGTGCTCTATTGAAGGAGGCCAGAGGGCGCTCACCCTCTTTCTGCCATGTTAGGATCCAATAAGCCCTCTGCCCATGGCCTGGAAGAAGGCCTGCATCAGAGCCTGACCACACTGACACCTTCATCTCAGACTTCCAGCCTCTAGGACTATGAAAAATAAATTTCTGTTATTTATAAGCCACCCAGTCTGTGGTACTTGGTTACAGGAGTCCCCCCACCAACTCCAGTGGACTAAGACAGTGTGTCATTAGCCCAGTTGCCTAGAGAGTCACAGCTAATTTCTTGTTAAGTACCAGGTACTTTAAGTGCAATGTATAAATTATCTTGATCCCATTGTGGTGGGTAGTATTAGCATCCCCATTTTACAAAATGGGAAACAGAGATTAGGAAACTTGCCTAGAGTTGCTTGAAAAACACGGACAATTTGGGGCTTCAATCTGGAAATATGACTCCAATGTCCCTATGCTTCAGTACTGACCCTGCTGCCTCTCTGAAAAGTTTCTACATTTATCTCATTAAGAATCCTAGGTACTCTGATTTTCCAATAATATATGCAGACAAATTTTAATTCCACTGCAAACAAAATTTAATTAGGAAATTTTCATTGTTACCAAATGATTTGTATACTCAATTCCAAATACAAACTGTAATGATTCTAACTGATCATTGTTTCAGATTACTAGCATCACTGTTTCCTTTTAACAGACAAAGTTAAAATTTTACCATAGTTTTAAATCTCAGAAATATTCAATGGTGCATTCACATTAGGTTAATAGAAGAAAATTTGAATTCCAATTGTTTTCCCAACTTTGGGGGCCAAGAAAACCAAACAGGTTGGCTTACTGGTTTTATGTGGTAGATTTCTCCATTTACCGGAAAGACAACTGATTCCCCAATTAATGACCAGAAAGGTATCAACCTTTCCTAGGACACTGCCCCTCATGTTTTCAGAGGGAGGAGAAGATTGGAGGAGGAGGTGAAAGCATCAAGTAAAGTTACCTCCATAAAATGAGGGTAGCCATGGAGGATTTCCAGCTCAACACAAATTTGGAGAATTCAATCACTCTATCCTGCAGATCAAGACATGTAAAACAATGAGTAAAACAGAGCGTTTGAAAAGTCATCATGTGAAAAGATCATTTTGAAAAACACAGCCTTGTGATTTGCCTTGAATATCTAATCTCATGAAAAATATCTTAAATACCCTGTCCCATGAAAACCATCAAGATGTCAATTTTCTGGATGTAAAAAAGCTCATATAGTGTCCAGAACACCCAAGTTAACAAATTCCTGCAGAGGAGATAGGATAATTTTTTGAGCCTTAAGCACGACAGAAACACACTAAAATCAGTACAAGAGTTTTCTCAGCAGTAAAGTAGCACCCACAGCCAGAAGACAAGGATGAAGATTGGGTGAGTCTTGTCCTGGCTGTGCCCCAAGCTCTCTATGTCCTGTCTATGTCTATGTCCTGTCTATGTCCTGTTGGGCTTCAGATTCTTTTTTAATGGCTTAATAGACAAAATGGTATTGAACTAAGTGATCCCTATAAGCCTTCAACATTTAATTCCACCAATCAAATCAAACCAATTTCAAAGAGCAGTACCCACTACTTGGCATTTTCTCATCTACCTCTGTAGTATTTGTTAATTTTTCCTTGACCCCATATCTACCCTACATGCTATATTGGCAGTAGTATGTGCTGATATCCAGCTTCCTAAATTCTCTGTAACTCACATAGTTTTACATTCAAATATGGTTACATGTCTTTGCCTAACTGAATGAGTCATTGTCCAAGAACTCTTACACTCTCACAGAAGGTAGAGCCACCAGGGTTTATTTTATTTACATATGAAGAAGGTTTTACATATTTCAGAGTTAACTCGATTATCTCTGATAGCTTTCTCAGTCACAAAACAAGTTGACCTTTTTGCACATGTCCTTATCCTAAAATGCTTTTTCTGTTCCCACAGGTCTTCACACAGCAATGGAATAACCTGAGGATGCTTTGAATCCTCCTTTATTTTTGTTTTGCTCCTTTGCAGCATGAAAAATGACTCCATTAAATTCTTACTCATTTCCATTGTATCTGGAAACAAAACCGTGCCGGTTACAGAAATGTAGAGGGATAAAAATATTTCAGATTCTTTTCCTCTATATTAGCACACAGACACACACAAAATCAAAAATCGCCACCAGTAAATCAGCCTTATTACCTTACAGAGGGACTGAGCTAGAATAGAGCTGGCCAGAGTATGCAAAGCTGCCAATGTTGAAATTTGCAGCTGAGGCCATCCTAGAACCAGCCAACCCACAGCATGTAAGAACCTAGCCTAGATCAGCAGAACCACATTACCTGCACTTGACCATCAAGCTTGAGTGAGAAAAGAAGAGACCATATAAACTGCCCAGGAGACCCATAGACTCACGAGCAACAGTAAATTATTATTTTAAGCCACTGAGTTTTGGTGTGATGCTTTGGGAAGCAATAGCTAACGGCCAGACCCATTCGGTATTGCTTTTAAAAAGGAGAGGGTAATCATCTGTCTTGAATGCTGCTGGGAGTTCCAGTGAAATAATACAGAGGTGGGACTGTTAGATTCAGGCATGAGGAGGAGGAGCTTAAGGGGAGAATGTGTGGTGAGCAAGGGAGAGATACCAGCTACAGATAACCCTAAGACTGCAAACACCACCAGAGTCATGGAAATGCAGCTTGAGGGAGATGTGGATGAGGAAAACTCAAATCTAGGCACTGGAGCCTAATCAAATCTCCGAGACAGAGTTTTGGGTAAAGCAGGAAAGAATAGCTTTATTGCTTTGCTAGGAAAAGGGACACACAGAAGGCTTGTGCCCTCAAAAACTGTGTGTCCCAACCTGGGGGGATTTGGTGAGGGATTTTATAACAATGGTTCAAGGTTGAGGTTGCTGATAAAGATCAGGGTGTGTGTAGGGCCTACATTCCTTTAATCTGGCCTCAGGCGGTCTCTTGATGAGCTTCCATGGTTCTCGAAGTTATCAAACTGTGATCTTCTCTCTGGAATGAAGAATGCTTCATCAAGTAGTTAATAGCTTCCATTTGTTGGGGGTTTCAGTTCTGCAGAAGAGCTCAAAGATATTGTTATGCGTATCCCTTGAGGTGGGTGGAACCAGGACCCTGCCCCAAGGCTGCACTATTGTTTTTTGGCTGCTACGCCTTGCCTCTGCATCCCCTCCCTTCCCTGATTAGCAACTGTTTGAACCTGCCCTTTGGAATTTGGGGCAGGTCATGGAGGCTGAAGCCTATTTCCTACAAACAAGAAACAGGGAACACAGAAAGGCCTCCATGCCCAGGAGCCCCACGGGGTCCTGCTTGGTTTCAGTGTATATCAAACATGTGTTCTTTGTTTGGGACAGGACACATTAGAGCATATTCATACATTGACTGAAATTCCACAAAAGAGGAAAAGATTGTGATGCAGAATAGAAGAAAACTATTGCAGAAGCCAAGTCCCTGAGAGGGCAAGAAGCATAGGATTCTGATTAAAGCAGAAGAGTTGGCCTTAGCTAAAAGTAGGAACTCTTGTATGAACAGGAAGATGGCAGTGAGATTGACATACAAATGGGTAGGTAGATGTAGTGCTAGGAAGATGAGAAAGTTCCTGTCTGATTTACTGCTGCTGCTGTTCTTTGTTTTAATAAATAGGAGGAAAATGATTAGCTGAATGAGAAACTTTAGGAGACTTAGCAAGGCAAAACAAGGGGGGAAATGATCATTTTAGAAAGTATGAAGATGGCTATGCTAGGGCAGTGTAATAAGATTGCCAACGGTGTTGAGTGTCAAAATGAGATATAGTACGTTGCCATTCTTTTAGAATGAGATGACGTCAGTCATGTGCTTTTCTCTGGTGATAGCGGGATTCAGGAGTGGGCAGAGGGTGGGCAGATTGTCTCGTTCCACCTCTAGATTCATCAACAAAGACCGGAGATCAGCTCTCTTGTCCTGTTTCCTTCAGCTCAAAAGTTGCACTGGGAAAATTCTCCTCAAAATGGTTATTGTAGCCCTAGACCTAAAGAAAACAAGATCACTGAAAGAAAAGCACTAAAAATAAAGAAAGGGATATATTCTTTTTTTTTTTTTTTTTTTTTTTTTTTTTGCCACGCCACGTGGCTTGTGGGATCTTAGTTCCCCCACCGGGGATTGAACCCGAGCCATGGCAGTGAAAGTACTGAGTCCTAACCACTGGATGGCCTGGGAATTCCCTAAATGCAGGAATCTAGAGGTCATGGAAAATGTTATGGCTCTATTTTATCAGCGAGAGGGAACGCAATTGCTGCTGTTTCTAGCTGGTTGTCCTGTTTCCCATTCACCCATCTCCATCCTCCCAGGACGGTGGGATCCTGGCATTGCAGGGAGTTACTGGTGTAGGGAATTTCTTCACTCACTTTACAGAGTGCCTGAAGGAGCTTCTTGCCAATGTCATACTGGAGATCTTACATCCTGTGCAATAGTAATCATTCATCCCCTCATTCATTTATTCAACCAAGATCGCTAAATTCCATTAAATCACACACTGGAGATGGGAAATATATCCAGGGCCATTACGGTAATTGACAAGTCCATGTTCTTACTCCTCACACCTCCAGTGACCCAAGTGCTCACTTCCAGTGTCAGAGGGGGTACTTGGATGGCATGGGGTTCCCTATGTCCTCAAGTCAATTAAACTCCTGCTATGACACTGTGAAGAGAAGCATATTGACTATGACTGTGGCTAGAGAGATCGTGTAGCACAGTATTAAAGGGCACCATCCCTGCAACTAGACTGTGTGGACTCATATCCCAACACCATCAGTTACTGACTCTGTGACCTTGAGCATGTTACTAACCTCTCTGTGTTTTAACTCCCTCATTCCTCGAACAAAATAGTAATGGTGTTACCACAGAGAGTTCTTGTAAATATTAAATAACTAGATACCCAGAAAATGCTCAGCATGTTACCTGGCACATTATGTGTGATATATAAGAGTTTATAATAATAAGTATCATTATTATTATTATTATTATTATAGTAGAAAAAGAACTAAGCCAAATCAACTGATTTAAGGACAGAATGATTGTGGTATGGGGTGGTGAGGTGGGGAATGGCAGAAAACCATTGTAATTTACTTCTGCAGCCAGTTTAAATAGACTATTATGAAATTATCTCATTTTTAGAGTAAGCTGTTTATCTTTGGTGAAGTAGAATCCAGTAGAACAGAAGTTTAATGGAGCCTGTTTTATCATGCTAGCACTTCCACTGAAAAAGCATCTACAAGTGTTAACTTGTTATCATTTTTATTAATGTGTAATCAATTAATAAGAACATATGTGTTCCACAGACCAACCCCAGAGATATTTAAATAAAGCTTACAGTGAATATGAGAACCTTGCCAATATTCTAAAGACCTGTTTCCTGAATTCACAGTTTGTAGTCACAGTTCAGAAAGATGCTTTCCTAAGCAAAAGTGTAAATATGCCCAAACACCCCAAATAAAACCACCAGCACCGAATGTGATGTACATATCAGTCTACACAAGAGGCAAGAAGTTTCCCACACTGACCCTATCAGAGTCAGCAAAGTTTGAAAGAGCTGTGATTTTGCTGATAGAACATTGGATAGCCCACCATTTGTGAAAGAAGTTTCAAAACCATCTGTGATCACACAGAAGGGAAAGAGAAACCCTCAGGCAATATACATACACCAACACAATACCACTCACCACCCCAGCTGTGAAATGAGTAATTGCATCGATAGTCGATAGTAACCTATACCTCTCTCTTTCATTCAAGTTAAGGCCTTGTTAATGGTGAGAAAGTCAAAACAACAGTCTTAGCAGCAATATTAGCAAATGAGAAATATTAAGGTCAGTTATTATAATAACTTGCCATTCTCTTTGCCTAGAGTTTCTTTTCTTTCTTTCTCTATCTGGCAAATTCTACTGGTTTTTCAAGGCAGTGATGCCGAAAACTTGGCCTCTCTGCACCCGTGCTGAATAGAATCTCAGAGACAGAGTTTTGGGTGAAGTAGGAAAGAATAGCTTTATTGCTTTGCCAGGTGAAGGGGGATTCAGTGGGCTCCTGCCCTGAAAAACTATGTGTCCCAACTGGGAGGACTTGATGAGGAGTTTTATAACAATAATTCAAGGGTGGGGTTGCTGATAAGATTAGGGTGTATGCAGGGCCTGCATTCCTTTAATCTGGTCTCAGGTAATCTTCTTGATGGTCTTCTCTGGTTCCTTTAATGTAGCCTCAGGTGGTTTCTTGGCTGCTTCTCCCTTGTCTTTGCATCCCCTCCCTTCCCTGATTATCAACTATTCGAATATGCCCTTTGGAACTCAGGGAAGGTCATGGAATCTGGGGTCTGTTCTCTACAAACAAGAAAATGGGGTACAGAAAGGCTTCCATGCCCAGGTGCCCCACAGGGTCCAGCTCGGTTTCACTAGGGTTAAAGGTATGTTTCATTTGTGAAGTCTTACTCAACTCCCTTAGGAAAGGTGACCATTACCACCTTGGTGATTTTATAGCTCTATTATAACACTTCCCATGTTGTAGGACGTAGTCTATTGGTCTCTCCCCATCCCCTAACTGTGATTCCTCCAGGTCAAAAGCTATGTCTTACTAATCTTCATCTTCTAAGGCCTAACTCAGTGTTTGGCCCTGGATTGGTTAGTGATTAATTAATAAATTTAAAGTTCATAGTAATCAATAGTTCTTATTATGATATGAGAATAGATCCTCATGAGCTCTGCAACCGGAATTTCATAGAATTAGAACTTAGAACATTTCTTAGAATCTATTTTTCTGCTAGAAAAAAAAAAAAACACAAACACAAAGTTGATTACCAGGTAGCCTGGTAAATGTAGGAGGGTGGGAGAATGGTACAGCTAGAGAGAAGAGAATCCACAAAGGCAAGGAGATGTAGAAAGCTAGAGAATTGCATTTGGGAGAAGGCTTAAATTGCTGTTGGAGAGTCTAGAAGGGTGGCTTATGAAGGACCTTGTAGGCCATGCTAAGAAGTTTGTTCTTTACCTGAAATGGATCAGGAGCCACTGAGCAACTGTAAGCAGTAAAGTAAAATAATGAGAACCGCACATGTATTGATCAGAGTGCCTCCAGTGGATTAGAAAGGGGGACCAGACTGGACACGAAGGCATCTGTTAGGAGACTATTGTTGGAATCCAAGTGGGTGATAAGTAGATCCTTATCTGTAGCAGGAAAAGAGACAAGAGGATAGGAAGAGAGACAATAAAGAGGTAGAATTGACCCGAGAACTCAATGGATATGAAAAGAAAACATTATAGAGTTCTAAAAAAAAAAAAAAAAACTTAAGGAGAATTCAAGGGAAAAAAAGACTGCGGACACTGAGAAGAAACAGTCCTGAGGACAAAGGGGAGACCCAGATGTTAACAGTCCTGCAGAAGGAGGCTGAGCATGTATCCTGGCTAGTTCCTGCCAGACAGACAGACTCAGTTTATACCTGTTTTCCTGGTAGGAGTTCTTTCATTCTCACAGTTGTCATCCTATGCAAAAACCAAGGTTAAATCAAAATAACATACCTGAAATCCTGTTGAGTTCTACATTGTCTCTACCTCTATCTGTCACTACTGACACACCTTCGCCCCACCAGAATCTTGACTCTCAGATTTTGTCCAGCTCTCTCCATCTCAATCCCCTTATATCATCCAGCCCCCATCATTGCCTCCTTCTCCTCCCACCCAATAACAACACAAAACAATATAGAGAACCTGGAGATCTGGGAGGATTGGTGGGTGTGTGAAATATCCTAGTAACTACTGTACACTCATCATTGTGCAGGATGTACAGCTGTTCATGCAGGCAAGTGCACTCTATTCTGAGTCGTGATGACCTGGAGTCAATCTCATGCCATCATAGGCTTTCTCAAGAGAGCTCATCTCTCCAAGCTCATCTCTCCAAGCATATTATGGGTTTTATACTTTTCCTGAACATTGATGGGGTCAAAGGGATTGTTCATGTCCTAGCATGTAGCATTTCACTTGAAAATTTTCTTTTGCTCCTGCCTCTCCCCCAAGGTCTCTCCAGCCATTCTTTCAAGCAGTCATGCTTTGCCAACCTCAAAAACATGGAAAGCAGCCACCTAGTCTCTTTCCTCCTGAAGTTTTCTTTCTTACATTGTCTTCCTTTCTCTCTTTCCCTGCACAATCCCTTATATAATCCCTGGGGGAAAAAAAAGAATAACTAAATCCAGCATCAGCTTCTATCTCCAAACTGGATATTCCCACATCCGTCACTTTGCTTGGCAAACAAAGAATCATCCAGCTACTGGAATCCAACCTCTAATAAGGCAATGGGAAAGTTTAAATAACACACTCCAATCAAATTAGTTACAGTACACAATTTCCCAGATAATCCACAAAACTCCTTCTGGTAGACATAGCTAATCTTAAATTCCAGGAAGAAATGGGAATACTGGGTTTTAAATTTATCTTCTTAAAAATGTGAATATGGCAATACCATCATAGAGAGTTTAATTCAGTAGGTCTGGGATGAAATCCAAGAATCTGCTTGTTTAACAGGCACACTTGGTGACTCAGATGCTGCACTGTCTGCAAGAGATTCACTTTAGACAAAAGGACACACAAAGGCTGAGAATAAAAGTATGGAAAAAAGATATTCCATGCAAATAGTAACCAAAGGAGAGCAGAGGTGGCCATACTTATATCACACAAAATAGACTTTAGGTCAAAAATGATCACAAGAAACAAAGAAAAACATTATACAATTATAAAAGAGTAAATTCATCACGAAGATGTAACAAATATAAATACATAAGCACCCATGATCAAAGCACCCAAATATATGAAGCAAACATTAATGGAATTGAAGGGAGAAATGGACAGCAACAAAAATTAACAGGAAATTTCAATACCCCATTTTCAATAACACATAGAACATCCAAAAAGAAGATCAATAAGGAAACAGAGAACTTGAGCAACACTATAGATCAAATGGATCTAACATATACAGAACATTCCACCCAATAGCAGTAGAATGCACATTCTTCTCAAGTGCACATAAAACATTCTCTAGCATAGATCACATGTTAGGTCACAAAACAAGCCCTAAAATATGTAAGACTGAAATCACACCAAGTATCTTTTCTGACCACAACAGAATGAAACTAGAAATCAAGAGCAGAAGAAACTCTGGAAAATTCACAAATATGTGGAAATTAAACACCACACTCCTGAACATCCAATGATTCAAAGAAGAAATCAAAAGGGAAATTTAAAAATACCTTGAAATAAATGAAAATGGAAACACAACATACCAAAACTTATAAGATGCAGCAAAAGAAGTCCTGAGAGGGAAGTTTACAGAAATAAATGTTTACATTTTTTAAAAAAGAGAAAGATTTCAAATAAATAACCTAACTTTACATCTCAAGGAGCTATAAAAAGAACAAACTAAGCCCAAAATTAGCAGAAGGAAGGAAATAACAAAGATCAAAGCAGAAATAAATGAAATAGAGAATAAAAAGCAATAGAAAAGACCAACAAAACTAAAAGCTGGGTTTTTAAAAATTATATCTGCTTTATTTTTATTTCAAACTTTATTAATTTTTTATATTTTGTTTACTTTTTTAACATCTTTATTGGAGTATAATTGCTTTACAGTGGTATGTTAGTTTCTGCTTTGTAACAAAGTGAATCAGCTATACATATATATATATATCCCTATATCTCCTCCCTCTGCATCTCCTCCCACCCTCCCTATCCCACTCCTCTAGGTGGTCACAAAGCACTGAGCTGATCACCCTGTGCTATGCAGCTGCTTCCCACTAGCTATCTATTTTATATTTGGTAGTGTATATATGTCCATGCCACTCTCTCACTTTGTCCCAGCTTACACTTCCCCTTCCCCATGTCCTCAAGTCCATTCTCTACATCTGCATCTTTATTCCTGTCCTGCCTCTAGGTTGTGCAGAACCTTTTTTTTTTTTTTAGATTCCATATATTTGTGTTAGCATACAGTATTTGTTTTTCTCTTTCTGACTGACTTCACAATGTATGACAGACTCCAGGTCCATCCACCTCACTACAAATAACTCAATTTCCTTTCTTTTTATGACTGAGTAATATTCCATTGTATATATGTGCCACATCTTCTTTACCCATTCATCTGTCAATGGACACTTAGGTTGCTTCCATGTCCTGGCTATTGTAAATAGAGCTGCAATGAACATTGTGGTACATGACTCTTTTTGAATTATGGTTTTCTCAGGGTATATGCCCAGTAGTGGGATTGCTGGGTCGTATGGTAGTTCTATTTGTAGTTTTTTAAGGAACCTCCA
>NC_041217.1:3571985-3604710 GCF_002837175.3 Physeter macrocephalus
GTAATATTGAGCATCCTTTCATGTGTTTGTTGGCAATCTGTATATCTTCTTTGGAGAAATGTCTATTTAGGACTTCTGCCCATTTTTGGATTGGGTTTTTGTTTTTTTGATATTGAGCTAAAAGCTGGCTTTTTGAAAAGACAAATAAATTGACAAATCTTTATCTAGACTTACTAAGACAAAAAGAGAAAGAACTCAAATACATAAAATTATAAATGAAAGAGGAATCATTACAACTGATACCACAGAAATACAAAGGATCATAAGAGACTACTATAAACAATTATATACCAACAAATTGGACAACATAGAAGAAATGGGTAAATTCCTAGAAACATACAACCTACTACAACTAAATCATGAAGAAACAGAAAATCTGAATTAACCTATAGCTAATAAGAAGATTGAATCAGTAATCAAAATCCTGCCAACAACAGCAAAAAGCCCAGGACCAGATGGCTTCACACATGAATTCCACCAAATATTTAAAGAAGAATTAATGCCAATCCTTCTCAAACTCTTCCAAAAAATTAAAGAGGAAGGGAACATTCCCAAACCCATTTTATGAAGCTAGCATCACCCTGATACCGAAGTCAGACAAGGATACTGCAAGAAAAATATAGGCTCATATCCCTGATGAATATACATGCAAAAATTCTCAACAAAATAGTTTCAAACTGAATTCAATAGCACACAAAAAGGATCATACAACATGATCAAGTGGGATTTATCTCTGGAATGCAAGTATTGTTCAATATATGCAAATCAATAAATGTGACACACCACATTAACAAAATGAAGAACAGAAAGCATATAATCATCTCAACAGATACTGTACAGAAAAATCATTCGACCAAATTCAGTTTCCTTTTATGATAAAAACACTCAATAAACTAGGAATAGAAGGAAATTACCTCAGTTTAATAAAGGCCATATGTAACAAGCCCACAGCTAAATCATACTTAATGTTGAAAAACTGAAAACCTTTTCTCTATGATCAGGAACAAGGCAAAGCTGTCCACCCTTATCACTTCTATTCAGCATAGTACTGGAAGTCCTAGATAGAGAAATTAGGCCAGAAAAATGAATATAAGTCAGCCAGATCTGAAAGAAAGAAGTAAAATTATCTCTGTTTGTAGATGATCTCATATGTAAGCAAACCCTAAAGACCCCACAGAAAAAAAACTTGAAACTAATAGGCAAATTCAGTAAAGTTGCAAGACATGAAATCAACATACAAAAATAAATTGTCTTTCTATACACTGAAAATGAACAGTCCAAAAAGGAAGTTAAGAAAACAGTCTCATTTACAATGGCATCAAAAAGAATAAAATACTTAGGAATTGCCTTAACCAATGAGGTGAAAGAGGCTTGTGCAATGGAAACAAACATTTATGAAAAAAATTAAAGATATAAATAAATAAGAAATAAATACAACTCATGTGCATGAGTTGGAAGACTTAATATTGTTAAGATGTCAATTCTACCAAAAGATCTACAAATTTAATTCAATTCTTATCAAAATCCCAATGATGTTTTTTGCAGAAATAGAAAAACCCATATTAAAATGTATATGAGATCTCAAGTGAACTCAAATAACCAAAACAATGCTGAAAAAGAATAAAATTGGAGGACTACCAATTTTTGCTCTCAAAACCTACTACCAAATTACAGTTATCAAAACAGTGTGGTACTGGCATAAAGACAGACATATAGACCAATGGAATATTTGGATTCTGTATCATTTTAGATCAATAGAATATACGGACTCTGTAATACATGGGCTTTCTCTATTAACAAAAGAAAAATTAGACTAATTGGTGTTCATGAAAATTAGAAAAATTAGTGCATCAAAAGACACTATCAAAGAAGTAAAAAGTCAATCCACAGAATGGGAGAAAATATTTGTAAATCAAATATGTAATAAGGATTAATATCCAAAATATATAAAAAATTTCTAAAACTCAACAACAGAAACACAAAAAACCCAATTCAAAAATGGGCAAAAAACTTGAATAGATATTTTTCCCAAGAAGATATACAAATGGTCAACAAATAATGAAAAAGATGTTCAACATCACCAATCATTAGGGAAATAAAAATCAAATCCACAATGAGTTTTTATCTCACTCTTACTAGGATGGCCATTAATAAAAAAAAAAAAAAAACGGTGTCGGCAAGGATGTGGAGAAATTGGAAGCTTTATACATTGTTAGTAGGAATGTAAAACGGTGCAGTTGATATGAAAAACAGTATAGAGGTTCCTCAAAAAAATAAAATATGAACTACCACATGATCCCACAACACCACTTCTGGGTATTTATCTTAAGGTATTCAATGGTATCTCAAAGAGATATCTGCACTTCCATGTTCATTGCAGGATTATTCACAATATCCAAGACATAGAAACAACCAAATGTCCAAAGATAGATAAATGGATAAAGAAAGTGTGATATATACATACAATGAAATATTATTCAGTCTTAAAAAAGAAGAAAATCCTGTCATATGCTGTAACATGGATGAACCTTAAGAAAACTATGCTAAATGAAATAACCCAGTCACAGAAGGGCAGACGCTGTGTGATTTTGCTTATATGAGGCATCTGAAGTAGTCAAACTCGAAAGCAGAAAGTAGAATCATGGCTGCCAGCAGCTGGGGTGGAGGTAAATGGGTGTTATTGTTTAATGAGTAGAGTGTCAGTCATTAAGCTGAAAACATTCTACAGCTTTGCTGTACAACAATGTGCATGTACATAACAATAGTATACACTTAAATTTTTGCTGAGGATAGATTTCATGTTATGTGTATTTTTACCACAATAAAAAACAACAACAACAACAACCTAAGACACTTTTGTGAAGGTTGATACTTTCAGTAGATTTAGAGAGAGAAAAAAAGTACATGTGATTCAGTCCAGGTGTGAGTGTGTTAAATGTGGGACATTGAGAAGGGAAAATTGAATAAGGAAGAAATTGAGATGATGCTTGGTTGTATATTCTTTATTAATGTACTGAATTATTAATTATAAAATACCTAGCACATGTTGATTTTTTAGGGCTTGAACTCTTTCTATTATTGAAAAATGTCCTGTCAAGATTTATTATAAAATATATTAATATGTGTTTCTTTCCTCACCAAACAAAACCAATAAAATTTTCACAGGACTTGCCTACTTTTTGATTTCTCTTCTTCTTCCACAGTAGGTTTTTATTCTTTGATCTGTTATTCATTATGTGAGGATGTATGTGTTTGGTTTTTTTTTTTGCCATTTCTTTATTGTTAATATTCTCAGTCATTCTCATTTTCTCTCCCTTCGCAGATCCTTTACATCTTTCCTTGTGATATATTTGCCAATAGTTTTTCTTTCCATTCCCAGTGGCTCCAGTCGCCTTTGCTGTGGTCTCTGACAGGGCATGGCTGAGGACCAGGCAGCAAAGTAGACACTAAGCTGGACACTTCTTAGTTGAAACCCAGCTTTGTCCCACCAGATTAGCCCTCTGCAAGTTCTCCAAGACTCAGTGTGCTCATCTTAAGAACACATGATGCCCAACTCACACATTTGCTGTAAACATTAAGGTGAAAAGGGAATAAAGATCCTCTTCCAGAATCTGGTTCACAGTAGCAGCTCCAAGAAGAGATGACTTCTGTTGGGGGAGAAGGGGGTCAGCGCCTCGCCTACTTCAGGGCTCTGCTGGTTTTAACCAGCAGTTTATGTAGGACATCCCACATGACATCTCTGCTTTCTCTGAGTGCTATTTCTGCCAACCTTTCAAATCTCTTCTAAATGTCCTTATCCTCAAGTCTTACATATATTTTATTTTTACAGTATCAAGTTCCTTGATCATTCTCTGTAGTGATCCAGGTCTTTTTCAAGGTGTTGACTTTTATCCTCGACTCTGCCATCTTCTTTGCCATGTCCTTTCCTTGGGTCGTCAAGTGCCCTTTTCTTTTCAAAACATTCTTTTCTTCTCAGCAGAATATTCTATTTCCAACGTCTGATTACGTAGGAAATGGAATGCAAAACATTACCTTGGTTTGCTGGGATTCTCTTTTCTTAGAGATGAATCCCATTATACTATAAAGCAGTTGTATATTAGTCACGCTCAGCACCCGTGCCACACGTGTGCCCTGTTGGACCACCAAAATGTCCCCGTCAGTACACAATACGGAACAATAGCAGAAGCCAGCTACAAAGAAGTGTGCAGGGAAATTTGTTTTTTAAAAAAAGAACACTCATTTTATTTTCTTATGATAAATGAAAGTCTCTGTTTTTGGTTCATCTTGTTTTCTTTTTATTTCTTCTTCATTTTTATACTGTATTCATCCAATATTGTTCTTAAATCTCTGTTACAAAAGTAATATATTCTTCCCTTATGTTAATTTCCCAATTTCCTTTTGCATCTTATTCTTCCCTAATTTAAACAGTCTCACTAAAAACCTCTACTGATTTATTTAATAGCATCATACTTCTATTTCTTCTCATTTTTATGGCTGTAATAATATAATCGATAACTTTAATAACCAAGCATAACTTTAATAATATTTCATTTTTCATCATTCATTTCACTTTTTTATACTTTTACTGAATTTGTATTCCCCTTGACAGTTTTACTTGTTTGTTCCTCGTCTCCTATTTTTGCTGAAGAAACGCCATCTTTTATTCAGGAAGTTATTAGTCTCTCTATTTTACAGATGAAAAAATTGAGGCTCCAAAAGATTAAATAGTGCACACAAGGTTACGTAACTGTTCGTAAGAATTTAAATGCACACCTATTGATTTCATAAGCCAGTGCCCATGATGCAGACAGCTTCAGACTCCACCTGCAGCAAGGCTGGGGTGCAGGAAAGAGGAAGCTGCTCCCAGGAGAGTTCCTAAGGCATCTGTGGCACAGGGAAGAGTGTCCTTCACCTTATCTTAGAGGTCATTCATTTACTGAGTTCAGTCTGAGAGTCAGGATACTTTTCTTTTTCTTTTTTTTTTTAAAGCAATATATATTTTTTAAATTGAAGTATAGTTGATTTACAATACCATGTTAGTTTCAGGTGTACAGCACACTGATTCAGTTATATATAAATATATATATACATAGTCTTTTCAGATTCTTTTCCTTTATAGGTTATTACAAAATATCAAGTATAGTTCCCTGTGCTATACAGTAGGTTCATGTTGATTATCTGTTTTACATATAGTCATGTGTATATGTTAATTCCAAACTCCTAATTTATCCCTCTTCCTCCCCTTTCCGCTTTAGTAACCATAAGTTTGTTTTCTATGTCTATGAGTCTCTTTCTGTTTTGGAAATAGGTTCATTTGTACCTTTTTTTTTTATATTCCACATATAAGCAATATCATATGATATTTGTCTTTCTCTGTCTGTCTTACTTCACAGGGTGTGGAGAAAAGGAATCCCTCCTGCCGTGTTGGTGGGAATGTAAATTGATACAGCCACTATGGAAAACAGTATGGAGGTTCCTTGAAACACTAAAAATAGATCTACCATATGATCCTACAATTCCACTCCTGGGCATATCTCCTGAGAAAACCATAATTTGAAAATATACATACACCCCTATGTTCATATCAACACTATTCACAATAGCCAAGACAAGAAAACAACCTAAATGTCCATTGACAGATGAATGGATAAAGAAGATGTGGTGTATATATATATATATATATATATATATATATATATATATATATATATAATGGAATATTACTCAGCCATAAAAAAGAATGAAATAATGCCATTCTTTCAACATGCATGGACCTAGAGATTATCAGGATAATTTTCTTGTTGATACTTTTGAGAAGCGGCTGGAATGGGTTTAACTAGAAGGTGTAAGTACTATAAACAAGTAGAATAGGACTTCCCTGGTGGCGCAGTGGTTGAGAATCCACCTGCCGATGCAGGGGACACGGGTTCATGCCCCAGTCCAGGAAGATCCCACATGCCGCGGAGCAGCTAGGCCCGTGAGCCATGGCCGCCAAGCCTGTGCATCCGGAGCCTGTGCTCCGCAACGGGAGAGGCCACAACAGTGAGAGGCCTGAGTACAGCAAGAAATAAATAAATAAATAAAACAAGTAGAATAAGATAGAGCAGATTGTACTGTTAAAATGATGAGTCTAATTGTGAAGATAAGATTTAAGCAAAACCTGAGGAAGGTAAGGGAATCGGTCAAAGTCATATGTGGAGAGTGATAGACAGATTGCATCCTTGTCCGAATACATCTTGCCTATCTTTTTGAGATTATAAATCACTGACCAATTGACATCAGGAGTGGCCATGACTCTCTTTAACTAAAGAAATGTGAGTGCAATTATTCCCCATTTCTAAGAAGAAGGCTTGGGAGCCATGTTCTTGAATGTTTTTCCCATATTTCCTTTTCCTTTGTCACAGTATCAGTAATGTTCAGATAAGAGGTGATTTTCCAACTGGATCTGAGAATAACACAACTCAGAGTAAGCACTGGACATCGAACATTAGAAAGTATAAATCTTTGCTTTTATATGCCACTGATTTTTGGTGTTCTTCTGAGCTGGCTGATACATAATAAAGGGCTTTCAGGAAGAAGAAAAAACTTAAGCAAAGGCCCTGAGCCTGGAGCATGCCTGGTCCCTCTGAGGAACAGTAAGAGGGCAGAAAAGTAGGAGCACGGTGAGCAAGTGAGAGATTAGTAGACGTGTTCAACAAGGGAGCACATCATGTAGGACCCTACAGTCTATCGTAGGAAATCCAGCTCTTTACGCTGAATTAACTGCTGAGTCATTGCCAGGTTTGAGTAGAAGAGTGAAGTCATATAACTTCAGCGTTGTACGCACACACCCCAATCTTATCAGCAAACTTGCCCTTGAACCATTGCTATAAAACTCCTCACCAAATCCTCGCGGGTCTGGACACACAGTTTTGAGATGCATGAGTCCACTGTGTCCCCCTTTGCCTAGCAAAGCAATAAAGCCACTCTTTCCTACTTCACCCAAAACTCTGTCTCTGAGATTTGATGCGGCACCAGTGCACAGAGGCCGAGTTTTCAGCATCATGGGCACAATGCTGCGGCGGTGCAGTGGGGAGAGGCCCCAGCAAGGAAAGAAAGGCATCTCAGAGAAGGATGGAGCAGCCCTCAAAGATGAAGGAGGGATTTACTGCTATGAGCAGGGAAGGTATGTCCAACAAGGGTAGGCCTCTTTATCATGTTGGCGCTTCTTTTTTTTATAAGCAAGAACCAACAGACTAGTTTGTCATTTCATTGACATTTGAACATTCAATTTTTATGTTCTCTACCTTGCCTTTTAGAGATATCATGATCTATTACTTCTGCCAATCAACTTCACCTTTCCCCGTTTATCTTCCATGAAAAATTCAACCAAAAAAGCTGCCCCTGTTGGTGCTCGAAAGTGTGTAGAATTGAAAGTGAGAACTTGGGACCAGCAAACACCCGGTCTCCATCATAGCCCCCTGTCCTGAACTTCTGTCCATTGGTTTGCTTCTCGATGCTTCGATGAGGCATTAAGCCACGTTCTTTCCTGTCTGAGCCCCTTTTTCTTGCTCTTGAACAAGGCTCTAGAGAACTTTTCCATTATCCACAATTTCTCTTTCCTAGTCTATCAGTTTTAATGCCATAAACTGACCACCACAAATACTCCCGGGTGCCTGGAGGCTGTGTCTGAATCCCTGCTTGAACTCTGTAACTCCATATGTGACCTTAACTCTATCCTACAAGCATTTATTGCATTTTGCTATCTCTGATCCAACTTACACATGGACTGCCTCCTATAATCCCTTCAGCAGCTATTCGTGTTTATTTTGCTCTTTAATCATTAACTTCCCTCCTCTCTCTCTCTCTCTCTCTCTCTCTTTTTTTTTTTTTTTTTTTTTTGCCACGTGGCATGTGGGATATTAGTTCCCCGACCAGGGATTGAACCCATGCTTCCTGCATTGGAAGTGTGGAGTCTTAACCACTGGACCACCAGTGATGTCCTAACCTCCCTCCTTTCTAGAATTTTCTCTAGCTTCCTATTTTGCAGCATAGTATTTCCCGCTCCCCCACCCCCACCCTCCAATCTTCTCTGGTGTCTTAGGAAGACTACTCATCTCCGGATTATTCTTGATGGCTTCCCCTTTTAACAAGGATTTGCTCATCTTCCATAGATGTTTGCCAGGGTTTCAAGCTTTTGAAACATTAATTTTAGGGAAGAAAGACTCTTCCACTATTGTTACCATCTCTACCCATTCAACGGCCTCCTTTTCTCTTTGGTAAGAAGAATCGGTCATAGCCTGGCCTTGTAAAACTCATGGTCAGTATTTCTTCAGGACCCCATCATGTCAAGTTTTCCTTTAATCTGAACATTTCACTTTAAAATAATGTTTTACTAGAGAATGGACTTGAGGACCCGGGGAGGGGGAAGGGTAAGTTGGGACGAAGTGAGAGAGTGGCATGGACATATATACACTACCAAATGTAAAATAGATAGCTAGTGGGAAGCAGCCTCATAGCACAGGGAGATCAGCTCAGTGCTTTTTGACCACCTAGAGGGGTGGGATAGGGAGGGTGGGAGGGAGATGCAAGAGGAAAGAGATATGCAGATATATGTATATGTATAGCTGATTCACTTTGTTATACAGCAGAAACTAACACACCATTGTAAAGTAATTATACTCCAATAAAGATATTAAAAAATAAAATGAAATAAAATAATATTTTATTCAAAATGTCCTGAAATATGGTTTCATTTTTGTGCAATGGTTTAAACTAAACATTCCCTTAAAGTGTCTGGTAAATTACGATGAAACTAATAACACGGGTGGTGCTGTGTACATCTGATGCATCACAAGTTTGTTTTCTTTTTAATATTTATTATTTATTTTTGTATTTTGTTTGCTGACTCGTGTCTTAGTCGCCGCACACAGGATCTTCGCTGAGGCATGTGGGATCTTTTGTTGCGATGTGCGGGCTTTTCATTGGGGCGCGAGGGCTTCTCTCTTGTTGTGGCATGCAGATTTTCTCTTCTCTAGTTGAGGCACATGGGCTTATTTGCCCCGCCGTATCTGGGATCTTAGTTCCCCGACCAGGGGTCAAACCCATATCCCCTGAATTGGAAAGTGGATTCTTTACCACTGGGCCACCAGGGAAGTCCCATGATGCATCACAAGTTTGGCTCTGAGTGTTCAACTTTGATTTCTATGATCTGGGATACAGGGATGTCAGAGGTTGTCTTCTCTTTTAGGTCTTCCTACAAACATAACTAAAAAGATGAATTAAGGATGTTTAGATTCAGGATTAAAAGATGCATTTTGAAAATGTGAAGCTTGTCCAGAAGAAGGTTGAGATGAATTAGAAAAATGCTGGAGGTTCCAAATACTCCGAGTGTTAAAACAAAATTAATATTATTAACTTCCTGACATGCGGAGGTGCTTAGAGGTTAAAAATCTACATCTACCCTGGCATAACCGCTCACATCTTAAATAGTGGTTGGGTTTTGCTTTTTTCTTAAAATTTTGACAATTTGGGCAAAACTGCATTGCCTATTTATAACAATTAGGTAGCACTTTGCAAATGTCCCCACCAACACACACAGAGACACACAACACATACAGACACACACAGAGAGACACACACAACACAGACACACACACACACACACACACACACACACACACACACACACACACTAAACCTTTGGCTTGTTTTAGTAAACACAAACATGAAATAGGCTGAATGACCTGGAACAATTACAGCACCAGATTGTGTGTAAATAAGTAGTGACCAACCCTGCTTCATACCCTTGGAAATATTTAAATCCACAGATCACCTTTGGCTACTTCTGGACTCTTCCTATCACTGTCTCCTGTGTCCAGTTGAAAAACCTTCCCACACTTTTCCAAACACTACGTCCCACATCCCAGAGTCCTATGTTTGCTCACCTATGTCACACCCACAAATGCATTTTCAGTCCCACTCTCATATTTAGCTGCCCAGTGTGGAAGCAAGCCCTCTGGAGTGGAGTCGGGTTCCTGTCCTGGACTGACCTCACATTCTCAACAACACATAAAGCAGCAGTAACAAAAATGTCACCCTCCCACGCAGCACTGAGCATTTGCAGCCACAGAACCGGGTTCTTTCTACACATCAGTATTTTCAGTCTTTGTCACAAACATAGCTTGAAAGTGCCAGTCTCCCCATTTTAGAGGTGAAAAACTAAACCTCAGAGAGGTTGAGCAACTTGTTCAAAGTCACAGAGCCAGTAACTGGAAGCAAGCCTGAATGTGTGTAATTCTGCAAAACATCACCAAAACGGCTCCACCTTGCAATTTCACTTTTCTCCTTTAGAAAACTGGAGCAACTAGAGGCTCTTCCCTCCTGCTCCCCATAGCTGGGAGGATTCAGTGTTGGACACCAGGACGTCCACTCTGCTAGCCCTTAAATGTCTTCTGCACACAGAGCCTGAAAAATCCTTCTTCAGCTGGTAATCCTGCCCAGAAGGGACCTCTTATTTTTTGGCGACTTAGAAATCCTAAATCAAGACCTCACTGTAAAATAAATCTTACTCCTCGTATCCAGCCTTTGGATTGATATGACATGAAGATCATGTTTTTCTGCTTCCAGAATTTCAGAGGCTGTATCACTGGTTGCCATCTTCTGAAGTAGTAGATTATATTTCTACTTTACGCTGTCCTAGCTCCATATTGATAAAATCTTGGGTCCAATTCTTTGAAGGCTCATTTCCTTCCTACTTCTTAGGCATGAAGCTCTCCCCGGGTTGAGGGGAGGTGCACCCACACCCTCGCTCTCTGCCCGTGGTCCCATCTACATACCTATTATTCCGACTTGCTTTGCTCTCCTCAGTTCAGTCCTACAACAATGATGCCTCCCCTGTGCTTGCGTCCTGCCCTCAGACAAAAAGCTCCACCTCCTGAAGGGCTCTCCATTCCTCTTCTCCTCGCTGCTCTCGGGGAACAACCTCTTATTTACCCTCCGCTATTGTGTCTGCTTCTCTTTGCTTTCCCATTCCAGCCAGATTCTATACCATTTTCCTCCTTCACTGCACAAAGCGTCTTCTTCCTGTGCTTTCTTCCCCCTTCACAGCACCGGGAGCTCCCTGCATTCAGGTGGGTGGATAGGACTTGCTCCAGTATTTTCTACCCTTTCACCCCAGACCCTGAAGAGGGCACAGCTGCTTCTGAATCCCTTTTAGGATAACAAGCTATGGGGAAATGCATCCTTCTTCACCATAAAGGTTAAAAGCAGTGTCACTTTGACACAGGACTCTATGATGTCCTGTTCTCCTTATACCCAAGAGCCCCTGATAGCACAGCAACCCAAGGATGATCACCTCCCTCACTCACCCTATATAAGGCAGAGCTCTTCCTTTTCTTACCTGGAAAGTTACCTATAATCAGCTACTTGGGGCTGCCCCAATTCCTCCCCTGGGCTGTTGCCCCTTCCCTTCTTTCTCATTTTTTTTTCTTTTTTCCTTTTCTTTTCTTTTCTTTTTTTTTTTTTTTGTGCATCTTGCAGGATCTTAGTTCCCCAACCAGGGATTGAACCCATGCCCTCAGCAGTGAAAGCGCAGAGTCCTAACCACTGGGCCGCCAGGGAATTCCTGCTCCTTCCCCTCTTTTTCAAGACCTCCTTCCTCTGGATGCTTTCACTCCCAGGTTCCCAACACACCAAGTACCCCAGGTGGTGATGAAATTTTCTATATTCTCAGACTTGCACTCCTGCTGCAAAATGTCCATCCATAGTCCTATGTTACAGCTGATAATAGCTATATGTTAATGGATTTAATCAATCTTGGGGTTTTTTAAGTCTAAAAGAGGAACTGGCTGGCCAAATGGTCTCTGCAGTCCAGAATAAGATCCACTGAGAATTGCTTCATCCTGCTTTGGAGACCCTGCTTTCCTGCTGGGGCCTCTGGTCCCAGCCACCACACTCTGCCTGGCAGGGATGCTGCACCTTCCAGCATCCCTTCTTTTTTTTTTTTTTTTTTTTTTGTCAGTTACCCTGTACCTGTACCCCTCAGGACTTGGCTGTCACAGAAAATAAAAAAGATCTGAACCAAGAATCATGACTCATCAATATGGAGTCTCTAGTGTCATCCTAACACTGAAAGAAAAAAAGAGGAAAGACAACAGCATAGAAGTTAAAATATGGAAATTGAACTTTGTCCAGTTAAAAGCGATCTTTATTATTTCTGAGAGAGAATTTCTTTTCCAATAAGCTCATTTTAGAGTACAAATTCCTGGGTGTTCTCTCTTATCCCAAATGTTTCTTGATATTGTGGTGAATTGCATAGATGTAAATGTGACGCCCCAAACCCAATATTATTCTGTGACAATTATAGGTGATAATATAGTAATTTTTGATATGCTAATCTTTTAAAAAGATTACATATTAAAAAACAGAAATTGAACATGAAAAGCTTTCTAGTATTTATCATTTAATAATAGTTTCTTTGAATTTGGCAGCAAGTATTAAGGCTTAAAACACTGGAGAAGGAGTTTGAAGAAAACTTGCAAAAATTTAAACTATTTCTAATTTGTACCATAATTTTGACAAATTATTTTACATGTGCTTTTGTGGATTTTGGTATTTTTCTATTGTTGGATAAGTGGAATTGTAATTTTTAGTGGAAAAATATTGTGAATAAAAACTGTATTTAAGAAAGACTTATCTTCAGGAGTCTGAATTCTAAATATGAGGTGGAGAAAAATCTTACATTCAGCTAATATTTGTCAATAATCTCAGTATGAACAACTGTGAGTCGGAACTAGGCTGAGTATTGGGGAAAAAAGGAAAAACAGTTGAGTTCTGAATAATATTACATGGCTTTAGTAGGTTATTAGTCATGATAGATAGAAATAAGTTAAAAATCACCTGAAATCAATATAATATCATAAGTCTACTATACCTCAATTTAGGGGAATTCCATGGTGATCCAGTGGTTAGGACTCTGGGCTTTCACTGCCAGGGCCCAGGTTCAATCCCTGGTCAGGGAACTAAGATCCTGAAAGCCGCATGGCTCAGCCAGAAAAAAAAAAAAAGAAAAAAGGAAACAAAACAACAACAAAAAACTATACCTCAATTAAAAAAAAAATTTTTTTTAAGATATGCAGATTACCATATGGGCATCAACAGGTGTTAATGCCGAGAAAGCCAAGGAAATATATAAGGAAGGCTTAATAACAAGAGAAGTAGTGTACTCAAATAAACACTGCAAACAAACAAACAAAAAAAAGAAGTAAGTTAAAGATGAGTCAAATGAAGCTTGAATAAGAAAATAATGTAATTATCAGAGAAAGGGGAATCTAAAAATAGAGCTTTTGAGGAAGATAAACAGTTTTATTTTACGCATACTGAGAGTGAAATCATCTCAAAACAACCAAGTCGAAATAACCTACAAGAAATTTAAAAACGAGACTCAAAATTGGAGAGCGGGCTTCCCTGGTGGCGCAGTGGTTGAGAGTCCGCCTGCCGATGCAGGGGACACGGGTTCATGCCCTGGTCTGGGAAGATCCCACATGCTGCGGAGCGGCTGGGCCCATGAGCCATGGCCACTGAGCCTGCGCGTCCGGAGCCTGTGCTCCGCAACGGGAGAGGCCACAACATGGAGAGGCCCGCAGACCACCAAAAAAAAAAAAAAAAAAAAAAATTGGAGAGCAAGATTGGAGGTAATACTAATAGATCTTATTTTATTTAGCTTTTAGCATGTGCTGATAACTGGTTAAGTACTTTCCAGAGATTACCTATATACTGCACACAGGTATAACTTAAGAGGAAAAAAGGCTACCATGCAGCCCACCAACTGGAATAAAAGGCCAAGAAATGGGGCATCTCAAGGCCTGATGTCAGGAGAAAAGGAATGGTCCCTTTAGGACACCTAGATGAATTGGTATCAATCATTGTGTGCCCATGTATCATTCATTGAAGATGAAAAATCAGAAGTTCCCTCAAGGAAGGTCAAGGTGACATTAAAAAGTTAGAAGCGTGAATGTCGAGCACAGCAGACCTCACTACAGAAGGCCATCGTTGAAAGAACAATGATAGCTCAAGTAGACTGAGCACTTACCCCATGTCAGACGTGGGACCAATGAATTCGCATCCTCACAACAAATTTCAGATGCAGGCACTTGTACTAGTTTCCTGAGGCTGCGTGAAAAATGGCCACAAACTGGGTGGCTTAAACGCATGGAAATTTATTCTCTAATAGTTCCAGAGCCCGGATGTCTGAGGTCAAGGTTTCAGCCGGCCTGGAGGCACTAGGAGAGAATCCTCCTCGCCTCTTGCAGCTTCTGGGGCTGCCAGCACTCCCTAGCCTCCTTGGCTTGTGGCCGCCTTATCCTTCTGCCTTGTTCTTCACGTCACTTTTCCCTCTTCTGTTTCTTAAAAGCACTTGTCATTGGATTTAGGGCCCAATCCACCACTGTCCTATCTCACGATCCTTAATTGAATTACGACCACAAGGATCTGTTTTCCAAATAAGTTAACATTAACAGGTTCCAGAGATTAGGATGTAGAGTTATCTTTTAGGAGACCCCCATTCGTCCCACTTCAGTAGCACAAGCATCTTCGCTCTGCAAAACGATCCTGAAGCCTGAAGACAGCTAGCAACTTGCCCACAGACTCACAACTCTGAAGTGAAGATGAGCCATATTCAAAGCCAGGTTGCCTAATTCCAGCGTCCCTGGTCTAAACCACGACACTGTGCTGTGATCCACAGGTCGTAGGAGGTGAAATAGCGTGGAAGGAGAATGCAACTCAGAAATCTAAAAGGAAGCGTTTCCACCAATATCGGGACAGAGGAAATAGCCCTGGACCATGGACTGCACCATGCAGTTTTTTACTGAGGAGATACTGTTGGTCAACATCGAGATCCCATTGCATACATTTATTTGTTGTCCAAGTTAGTTATTTGGTAAACTGTATCAATTTGATTTCACAATATGGAACTCTGAACTAATCTCTTGGATTGTCTTTACATTAAATCCTCCATTTAAAGATTGATTCCTGAAATAGATGGGCCTCACTCATTACAATTTTAGTCAAGAGTTTAGTCCACAGGATAGGGAAACCAGGAAAGGGATGCTCCATCAGAACGGTGCTTTGACCATATGAATCCATGTCAATATGAATCCATGTCCGAATAAATCAAGTGTTATATCTATACATGTTCTGGAGTTATTGCTGGCACCTTATTAAATTATATACTGTTAAATTGCAAGATATGCGTGTGTGTCCACACACATGTGTTCAATCCTCCACTTAGATTGTGAGATCTCTCTCTCTTTTTTCTTTTTTTTTTTTTTTTGGCCACGCCATGCGGCTTGTGGGATTTTAGTTCCCCAGCCAGGGATTGAACCAGCACTCTTGGCAGTGAAAGCGCTGTGTCCTAACCACTGGGAAGCCAGGGAATTCCCCTAGATTGTGAGGTCTTTGAAGTCAGACTTCTACCTCCAGGTCTTAGGACAGTGCCTTGCCTGTAAATAGGACAAATAAACATCTTCTGAGAGATTAATTCCTTGACATATTAGCAAGTATCTTTGACATGCTTAACATGAGGCAATGGATTTCAAATAAAATAAAAGACAGGGTCCCTGTCCATCTAAAGCTTATAATGTGGTTGGCTTTTCTTTTGTCTTTCTCAAAATCCGTATTCCTTATATTCTATATCATGTAATAACCTATAATGGAAAAGAATCTGAAAAAGAACATATATATAGTATATATATATACATATATATTTGAATCACTTTGCTGTACACCTGAAACAGTGTAAATCAACTATACTTCAGTATAAAGTAAGCTATATAAAAGGAAAAAAAAAATCTATTTCCTTTTGAGTACAACGTTCCAAAAGCTGGACACAAACAAACAGCTATAGAAGTTTCCAGTGTTCTTAATTTAATTAAGAAATTTTATAGTGTGTCTTAGAACTAAATTTGATACAATTGCTAGAAAAAAAGTGTTAAGAATTCAATCCAATTTTTACATTTTAATGGTCAGATTTATAGTTGCTTTGGCTTTCTATCTTTTATTGCCCTTCACCTTACAATAGTAAAAGACAATTTAAACCACAGGAAATTCCTAAGGAATGGTACCACTGGCCGTGAATACATGATCCAACATCATTATTGCAAATTTTTAGTAAATATGACATTGGAATATTGTTAACAATAAGTGTAGCATTTATAGGGCGTGATCTCATGTGGAAATCCATGCCTACTTGTCAGTTTATTATATTTGGGGGAATACTATTCTTTTTTGTTAAAGATGTACTAAGACTCAGTTATGAAATCTATGACGACCTTTTCTTATGGGAAACATACTACCATGTGTGGCCCATTCTTCTACCACACGCATGTGGATTTTTCCTCCTATTTTTCTCATTATTCTATGGCACAGACTATCCCTTTCTTAAGTCCCCACGTCAAGGAGATCTTTCTGGACCATCCATCCAAAGGAGCCCCTACCCCCATCACCCTTGTCATCTCATTATTTAAAGCCATCTCAATTATTTCTCTGTTCACAGGCATTGCCTGCAGTTCTCTCTGCTATTACTGTTTTTCCCAGAGTACAGGACGGTGCCAGGCACATAGTATGTTCTCAATAAATATTTGTTGAATGAATTAATGAATAATTTATCTGAACTCTTATGTACAATTAAAGCCCTGTGTTAAACTCAGACTAACAGTAGACATAGTCTGCTCCTTGGCAAATATGGGAAAGATCTATATGGGACAGAGAAAGCTATAAGTAACTCTCAAATTACACTGTAGGTTTGGGTTTTATTTCTGGGAGGATTTTTCTATAGGTCAAATCATTCACTGGAAATATTTAGGTCCTTTGAATATTTCAGAAGGTAGCAACATACATTTTAATATTTAAAGAGAAAAATGTTCTAATCAGATTAGTCATCCTGTTCTACTGAATGCCACACAGATATAAAAGGCATCACATTTCTTACGTCTCCAAATTCCTACTGAGAATACATGTTTAGTCAAAGTCCATTAGAGATGACTGTATCATCCAAGAGTGTGACATCGACCTCTGCAAGGTGCTTCTCCTCACCCTCCCCCGGCTCCCCCTCCCTCAACCTCAACTTCAGACTCCAGTCCCCAGTCCAGGGTGTCACCTGTGCTTCTGAGCTACACACTGTAGACTAGAGATTCCCACGACCCTCTCCTTGGGTTTGATCAATTTGCTAGAGCAGTTCATAGAACTCAGAGAAGCATTTTCTTTCCTAGACTCCCAGTTTGTTATAAAAGGATATAACTCAGGAAGAGCTGGAAGGAAGAGATGCCCAGGGCAAGGTGTGGGGACAGGGTGCAGGGCTTCCGTGTTATCCCAATGCTCCACCCTCCAACACCTCCATGTGTCATCAACCAGGAAGCTCTCAGAACCCGTCTTTTGGGGTTTTTATGGAGGTGTCATTACCTAGGCATGATTGATTAAATCATTGGCCATTGGTGATTGATTCAATCTCCAGCTTCTTTCCCCCTCCCCAGAGGCAGGGGTGAAGGGGTGAGGACTCAAGTTTCCAGCCCTCTCTTCACATGGGTTGCTTCCCCTAGGGATCAGCCCCCATCCTTAGTGATCTAGGGCCATTCCCCAAATCACTTCATTAACACAGCAAGAACAGCCGTATCACTCTCATCCCTGAGGAAATTCTAATATTATATATATATATATATATATATATATATATATATTCACTAATGCTCTCTTGCTTCTATTTGCTGGGTTGCAATTCTTCTCACAGCCAGGGTAAATTCACCATTTACAAGGATTCTCCAGTCCTTCCCTAATTGCAATATTCCCTAAACTCTCCTATCAGAGTTGATCTACAGCATAAAGTGACTCTATTTTTCTAACAGAGAATGACCACCCACAAAGTTGACAAACCACACTCTTGTTTTTTTCCTCTCTTACCAGTTATTGGGTTTCAACAAGGAATAATGAATGTGATTCATGTGACTATTTTGGCCCAAAGAGCCAACAAAATATCTTGGGGGTGGGGTGATTTTGCAAGATGGGAACTAGTATTTACCTGGAACTTTCTATCAGATACCAGTGCCTGACCACTACATCATCCACTTCCTAATTTAATTTTGACAACAGATTGTAGGGTAAGTATTATTATCCTCATTTTACGGATAAGAAAACTGAGGAAACTTATCACAGCTTCACAGTTAGTGAGGAATAAGTTATCCTCCAAACTCATGTCTTTCTACCATCAGAGCTGGTGTCCCTTCCTCTTCTGGGAGGACTGAAAGTCTGTGGAAGAAATAATAAGATGACTAAGAGAGGTCCCTGCGTGATAAAGAGAAGAGATACTCCACAAAGGTATCACTTATCTGTGGAATCTAAAGTATGACACAAATGAACCTATCTACGAAACAGAATGACAGACATAGAGAACAGACTGGTAGTTGCCAAGAGTGGGGAGGATTGGGGAAAGGATGGAGTGGGAGTTTGGGGTTAGCAGAGGCAAACAATTACATATAGGATGGATAAACAACAAGGTCCTACTGTCTAGCACAGGGAACTGTATTCAGTATCCTGTGATAAACCATAATGGAAAAGAGTATGAAAAAGAATATATATATATATATGTATGTATGTATGTATGTATAATGGAGTCACTTTGCTATACAGAAGAAATTAACACAACGTTGTAAATCAACTCTACTTCAATAAATTTTTTTTTAAATACAGGATACTATGAGGGAATGGGATAAAGGAAAGTAAGTATAAAGTGGAAGCCAGGGAACACAGCTCTTCAAACGTATAGTAATTTGCATCATATTTTAACAAATGAAAGATGAGAAAGACCAGAGCCAGTGGAAGGGTTGGAAACAGAGAGAAGGGGAAATATTCAAGAAATGCCAATGATGGGCATTAAGGCAAACACAGCACTGCAAGTGCCCGTGTGGAGCCGCCAACAGGCACTGGTTAACTGGCTTTCCCACCCCAATGGCGAGAGTTTTGTGGTTAGTTATCAGTTGGGTGTTACTGGGATGGGGGGCCCTTTCTGAACAATATCCCTAGGATTTAGTTTTGGTTGTCTGTTAAATTTGAAAATTTTATAACAGTTTTGTCTAGAACAACTTAATTCACACCATGAAATGTTTACTAAGTGGTAGCTTAAGTGTATGTTCATATGCCACCTAAAAAGTAATTATTTTTTAATGAACTGTTCAGATACAACTACATTGTAGTATTTGTCTTAGATGCCAATCCTGCCTCAACAAGGTGAAGCACTTTTTAGCCAGACGTATTTAAACAAAATGTTTTGTTCTTTGTTGCCCAGTTCCTCTTTTATCTCCTGTGTGTGTGCGTGTCCATGTGGGTGCAATGATGCATGCGTTCTGTTCTTCCGTGATTTATGCTAAACGACTTGTTTCATCTTAACTGGACACTTTGCCTTGCCTGCTTGGATGTGTTCATTACAAAATGCTGTCAATCTTTCAGTCTGCAATTAACGATGTTCTTCAACTATGGTATTTCCATAACTTGAGCTTTTCATTTTTGTTTTCCTATGTACTATTGTATAGATCTGTGCATTTGTGGAAAGCTGAAAATACAGCCCAGTCTTCCAGACAAACATTTGGAATTATTTCTTCACACACTACTATTTTAACCAGGGATTTTGATAGGAAAAGAACAACTTCTGGGTTAATGCTCTCTCTATAAATCTCTTAGTACAAAACCGAGAAAGAGAGAGAGAGAGAGAGAGAAATTAGGAAGGAGGGAGGGTGGGAGGTAAGGAAGGGGAAAAAAAGATTATTTCCTGTTTTGTACCATTTAATGTTTCTTATATCTGCAGCAGCTATAATTAAAGAAGGCTGTATTAATTCGCTTGAATTTGCTGTTTAATCACTGCATGACAATTTACTTACAGGCAACACAAGCTCACACAAAATTACATTTCTTGAACATAGTTAGACCTGAACCAATGTTAATTTTCAATTTCCCCTGAAAAAAAATTTCTTTTATCTATTTTTAGAAATAGATTTTCATTCTACAGAAAGGAAACAATAAAAAACTATCTTTTTAAAACATAGAGGGTTGGCCATTTTGGATGGTTTATAGAAAAACGAAAATATGATTAAGGAAGAACAGATTGCCTGACAGGTATAGGAAATAAAACTTGGTTGGGTGCTCATGTTACTACTTACACAAATCACATATTCACCTACACTGTGACACTTCAAAAATATATTTGATCTGTGTATAACATGATCCTTCACTGTCTTCACCTTCATTTAATTTCAAGAAGTCTCTTCATTATATTGCTGGGGTATTTTGTAAATTCATTCATTCCACAAATAGCTATTCAGTAGGTACAGTATGCAAGGCTCTGTGCTACCCTCCAGGTGATGCAGAGAAGAATGTTTTCAGAAACTACCCACAGAGGCCAGAAGGACAGAAATACAATACAATTTAAAGTGTTCAATGCCAACGGTGGTTTTGGGTAAAGCACTGTGAACACTTAGACAAGGCAGAAGGCTGATATTTTCAGGAAAGCAGGAAAATACAATTTAAAATAACTCAGCTTTTTTTCCAGAGGCATACAGAAATTATTCCTTTATTAGCTCTTTCTGAATTACAAGTTCTTTCCGCCTAATTTTGTGTGGTTGGAACTACTTGGAGCCAGCTCACTTTTTCTGCTGGCACAGCCAAGGCACCGCAGACACAGATGGTGAAGGTGAGTCTACACCACGGCCAAGGCGACAGCCATGGCCACCCTCCAGGCAGGAGGGCCGGCGCGGACAGACCTCATGACAGGTAGACAAAGTCATAAATATTTTAGCAGGTAAGCATCTTTTTCATCCACTTAGCAGACACAGCAGCTAAGTCAACTGAAGGCTTTTGGAGGATGACAAAAATCAATCCAGCCCAACAGATATGTGCTTCTAATGGCTGTGGCGAATGTTTTCTTCCTCCTTCCTGCCAGCTCCTTTCCAAGGTGATTCCCAAAGGCTTTTTCCCTTTGTTTCCATTTTGTGGGGAGTAAATGAATTCATGATTTGTTGTTTGTGATTGAAAAAAAAAGCAAGGCAAAACAAAAAATACCTCTTTCCCCACTCTTCGCCAAATACCCACAGGAAGCCACCCGCGAGAACGGCCCGAAACAAAACACTTTTGTTCAAAGCCAGGGAGGCTAGCAGAGCTTGCAGCTCTGCCCACAGCTACCTGGATCATGGGTCCTGCCGAGAAATATGCAAACTGGCAAAATGGGTACATTTGAGTGGTTTACAATAATATGTTTTCTTGTTCTCTCGCTAAGTTCTTTGCCAAGGGCAAGGAGCACTGAAGTCGCTAGCGGTGGACCAGGCCCAGCTGTCAGCGCGATCCTTATCGCTTCTGGCGTTGCTCTTTTAGCCGAGAGGCACAGCAATTGCTTACCAATAAGTCTTGATGAGTTGATAATGCAGGTAGACGAAGTCATAAATATTTTAGCAGGGAAGCATCTTTTTCATCCACAGTGACATAATCCTGCAGGGGTGAAGGATTTTCTCCTAGGATGGGCAGTTAAGGAGAGGTAGGGGCAATGATTAGAACATTCCTGAGCCTGAGAAGACTGCTTTTATTGAGTACCTTCGATGGCTGATCTGCTATGATGAACACGAAGCACTACGGAAAACGAAGCTTTATTATCACGTTTAAAAACTTAACACTGTTTAAGTATTTTTTAACTGCGAATTATTTACAAAATACGACTTTGCTGCTCTAGCCAGATTAAAACCCCAAAGTGAATGAACTGAAATGAATCAGAATGGATAAGAAAAAGCCAAAACCAAAAATCTGGGGGGGTTGTGTGTGAGTAACTGGGATGGATAGGATGGCAGTCACGATGTTGAACAAGCTCCCGAGTGAATTTTTATCCATTCTTTACATCAGTAATTTTCATTCAGTGTTTGATCATTATTAAACTTTTACGTGGGGACATGTCATTACGATGGGATTGCTTACAATATTCATAATTATTTTCCCATTCTTTAAAGAGCATAACTTTATGAGTTACAATGCCTTGTATACAGTGGTGCATAAACCTTGCCCAGCCTGCTTCCCTTGCCCCAGTTTAAGCCTCCCTCTCTCCCTGTCCAGCGCTCTTGATTCTTCCTCCCTTCTCTTACTGTTTCATCCAAGCTTTCAAAATCCCACTAAGAAAAGGGGACTAAGGCACGTGCAGCTATGAGAGTGCCCTGGAGTGGAGGAGCTGGGCTTTGCACGCCAGCTTGGCAGTTCACTGGAGAGTGGGGCTGATCATGCTTCCACGGCTGCTTGCGATGGAATAACACATCCAGGTGCTTCCAAAATTCTAATGTGCGGAGAAACATAAAATATTATTAGATTTCAAAGACAAAGAAAAAAATGTAAATTTGTCACATTAGCACCTTGATCAGAAATGGTTCCAGAAATTGTGTCATTTGCAGAGACGTGGATGGACCGGGAGACTGTCATACAGAGTGATGTAAGTCAGAAAGAGAAAAACAAATATCGTATATTAATGCATATATGTGGAATCTAGAAAAATGGTGTAGATGATCTTATATGCAAAGCAGAAATAGAGACACAGATGTAGAGAGCAAAAGTATGGATACCAAGGGGGAAGAGGGGAGTGGGAGGAATTGGGAGATTGGGGTTGACATATATACACTATTGATACTCTGTATAAAATAGATAACTAATGAAAACCTACTGTATAGCACAGGGAACTCTACTCATTGCTCTGTGGTGACCTAAATGAGAAGGAAATCAAAAAAAGAGGGGATTATATGTACATATAGCAGATTCACTCTGCTGTACAGCAGAAACTAACACCACCTTGTAAAGCGAATATATTCCAATAAAAACTAATTAAAAAAAAAAAGAAATGGTTCCAAATCAAGAGTGGCTTCAAAACTCATACAATTTTCTATAGCAGGGGAAGACGATCAAGGCAGAAATTGTTTGGTAAATAGAGGTTTGCCTGTTTCCTTGAAGTCGAGCAAAGTAATTTGCTTTTTCTCTCCAGTGAACATCTTCCTTTCTGTGTTTTAGTGCCAAACACACTCAGAGAATATATATTTTCAGAAGTGTATGGAATAAGATGACATCTGTCCCCAGATTCGTCTACTTTAATTCACCTATCTGGGTGGGAGGAGACTTAAGGTCGTGATTTTCATCATTTGTCTTGCGCCGTCCTGTTGGGTTTTACTTGTGGGTTCATCTCACGCTTAATACTCTTAGAAGCTGAACTTTAATCAGTGAACACTCACACTAGAAAGTGTGATCAAATGTCAATACCTAGTCAGCTGTGAGTAATAATCTTAAAACCAGAAAATGCTAGCCTGAATCAGACAAGTGATTTTGCGGATGCTGTGTTTGCAGCCAACGAACGCTGGATTTAAAATTTCTCCACCTTTGTGCTGACATTCTGTTTTGAAGCACTAGATGGCGCTATGAACTCACTTAATTTGGAACCAAACTCTCCCACCCATAATTTCAAAGAGAAAAAAAGATGAGAATTTTCCTTAACTGATTTGATAGTCTGACACATATTCTTGAGGAAATGAATTTATATGATGTAACAGTTATTTCATTAAGTCTCAGTGAAAAAAAAGCCTCCTCTTTTGGCAAGGAAAATGTGACTGTTTCTACAAACATAGACCAGTCAAATCTGCCCTCAAAGTCTAGTCAGAGGGAAAAAAAGTCAGACGTGCTTTTTGACTAACTCGACTGCTTTTTCACTGACTTAAATATTTTCTTGACTACTTGACAGTCAAAACAGTCAAGCCAGTTTGTGTGTGTCAAGATGGGCCCCAGTGTTTAGGTTGCAAAGTGAGCTGCTGTGTTTGTTCGATTCCTTGCCTGCTTCCTTTGTAGTCCGGCTGGTTAGCTCGGATGGTTAGGGCCGCCCGCTAATGAGACAAAGGTCACCCTGTTTCCATCCTTGCCTGGGGGGGGGGGGGGGTGTATCCTCCTCACAGGGTTTAGGGCTGTTCCTTGGCCAGGAATTGTGACCCTTACTCTGACCAGCCATCTCACCAACGCCTGAGCTTAAAAGTTGACCAGTTTCAGAAACCTAGATGGTCCGAATAAATACATCATTACAAGAAGGTGGAAACAACAGAAAATGTGTATCCTAATAACAGCAGATCTGTGATGCCATTTTTCTCTAGAAAGGACTCAGAGAGCGCTTCCAAAATCAACTCCAAAGTCAACTAGCCAAGTGGCATTCCTTGTCCAGCCATTCAAATACCTTGTCAAGAACCTCCTCTATGACAGGTGGGACGCCAGATGCCCAAGGATGGAGAAGTGAGTAAGAAACGGCCTAACGTGATTTTACAAGCTCGTTAGGGAGATAAACAGGCAAAAATTTATTAGATGATGTGACAAACACCCGAATGGACACATAAACTACCAAGGAAGCAAAGGGAGAAGCTAACTTCCAGGCAATCGTATGAGCTACATCTTAAAGACTGACCTGCATATTCAACTATAAAATGTGGATAAGAGCATCCAGGTGAAGAAGCAGGGTGCTTGGGAGAGAGACATGTTTGAGAACACACAGGAGTTTCCTGTGCCTAGAATCTGCGGTGTGAGGGACCATAGAAGCTGAGCTGGTAAGACGGGGTCCAAATTGAACCAGAAGAGTTTTGCATAATCTAAAAAATCTGTGACACTCAAAGTGTTCATGAGTCCTCATTAGTAGGAATAAACAATTGAATCAATAGGTAAGTGAGGGAGATTGAATAAATCTCCTGTGCAAGGAATTTATACAGAAACTCCACACCTTAAGGAGGTGGAAAAAACACCCCACCCCTTCAATGAGGGCTGGGCATGACCTCTTCCAAACAGCACAGACTAGGAAGAGGGGAAGAAGACTTATTGCACCACGGAAAAACCTGCAAACGCACCCCAGCCAGGTGACCAAGGTTAACAGTCTAAGTCGTGTTGATGGTACTTTATCTCTATGACCTTCCTCCCCAGAACCCAAAATTCCAGTCTAACCGTGACATTAGATAAATCCAAATCGAAGAACATTGTTCAAAAGATCTGACCAGGAGTCCTTAAAATTGTCACGGTCATCAAAACAAGGGCACTGTCACAGCCAAGAGGACACTAAGGAAACGTGACAGCTACGTGTTATATGACATGGTGTTAATGATCAGAGATATTGGGTGTGGGATGTATAAGAACTCTCTGTATTATTTTTGCAATTTTTCTGTAACTATAAAACTATTCTAGAAGGGGAAGTTTTAAATATCTGAGTCACAAATTATCATTTTGAATAAAACTAATGTTTTATCTCTTCAAAAACTATTTGTAAATGTGGTAATATTCTCTCCTTCTACGCACCCTCCAAAAGGAAGAAAAAACAGATGGACGGAAGGGAGGGAAGGGAGGGAAGGAGGGAGGAAGGGGAGAAAATTGACCTGGACTCCGGCTTCAAAAATACCTACACATGTAAATCAACTGTACTTCAATTTGAAAACAAATACCTACGCATCGTGGTGCCACGTACCATAGCCGCATAGCACAATAAAGTGACCATAAAATAACTGAGGGAAAAGAGCCACTGTCCATCCATGATCAAGGGACATAGGTGAGAAACAGATACACATCATGTTCACCACAGATGTGAACTGAGTTCCTTCTGTGTTTGCCCTGGTGAGGTGGTTGACGGCACCTCAGTGGAATTCATAGGAGACCCTTAAGTTCTCCAAAAGCTTCATAAAACGTGAACAACCAAGGGTACCACCCTAAGTCATTATCGTACAGCACACAAAGCAGGGCTCCTTTCAGGGACCTTTAGAAGGTAGGTAGAACCGAGCAGGTCCCCAGAGGGATTCCTTCTTCTTCATGAGCTAACATGGCCCATTACCAAGAATAGTGACTACGAACAGGATACTTACTCCACCCAGGAAGCGAAGGCTCAGGACGCTTGCTACTGGGGTTGCAACCGTCTCAGAAGAATGGCCGTCCCGAGCCCGCGTTGCTAAATGTATTCTCTGTACATCACTCTCCGTGTGAATGGCTCCCCCTGGACGCGCTCAGCCAGGCGGAATTGCAGAACTCACGCCAAACCCAGGTCTTCTGAGCTCTGGTTCTGTGTACTTGGTCCTCGTTAGGAACAACTGAATAGGGACTGTTCGCCCAGGGACAGTTTTGTTATTGCAAAAAACAATTGTTTTGCTCTAGGTTCTTTTTTGCTCACTCTGCAGCTTGCACTGGCAATAAGAAACACCACCAGGGCACCACTCCAAGGGCAGAGACATGACATGTGCCTTAGTCAGCAACAGAGGGAAAGAGCATTCATTTCCAGCAATACCTAATAGGCAATGCTTAGTGCAAGTTCATTAATACTGGGAAAAAAGTTCAATTACCTTTTATTATAGCTCTCAGTACATTTGTGATATTAAATTTGTCTACCTCCTTGATAGTTATTCATTTACTTATACACTAGGAAGTTTCTTTCATCTAAGATGCTTTATAGAAAATTTTGATCCTATTTTGAGTCAGTGGCTTTGAATTATTTTAACACTGAGCAGCGGTACGAAACATTTTCTAGAGTGGTCCAGTAACTCACACAGGCATACGTTTAACTGCAGCAGAAATTTCACAAGACGGTATATATGTTTCCTTTGTGCAATCACTCATCTGTTATTTCCTATTTAATTCTCATTCATTTATTAAATTCTGGCTGAGACCCACTAATTTAACACCATGACTTATAGTTTAAAGAATATTACCTTTGGGCTTCCCTGGTGGCGCAGTGGTTGAGAGTCCGCCTGCCGATGCAGGGGACGCGGGTTCGCGCCCCGGTCCGGGAGGATCCCACGTGCCGCGGAGCGGCTGGGCCCGTGAGCCGTGGCCGCTGAGCCTGCGCGTCCGGAGCCTGTGCTCCGCAGCGGGAGAGGCCACGGCAGTGAGAGGCCCGCGTACTGCAAAAAAAAAAAAAAAAAAAAAACTACCTTTGAGTATTAATTCACAAAATACATCTGTACGGAAACCATCAGCAAAATGGAAAGGCAACCTACAAAATGGGAGAAAATATTTGCAAATCATATATCTGATAAAGTGCTGTGTGCTCCAGATCCAAGCTAAAGAGAAGGATATCCATGCCAGGGTGAGAGCTGACATCAGGAGACTGGTGACATAGAGGGGCTTGATTACATGACTAAACTTACTAAGAGTGGTGGGAAAGATGCTGGGCGAATTAGAAATAGGGAAAAGGAAAATAATAGAATAAACATTGTGGTATCAAACTGGAATTGGAAATGCTGGTGTGAACTCACGGTTTATTTAGAATATGTAGCTAGATAGAAAAATTAGTATAGATATAAATGTGTGAAAATGTATGAATGCTTGTGTATAGATGTACACATATATTCCCTTGGTTTGTCCACCAAGATGAGAATGGAAGCAGTGGAGTCCCTGCGGCAACAAGCACATCTAACACCCAGATCTTGGTTTCTAAATATCATGCTTCTCCCGGACTCCCTGCAGAAACGGCTTATCCCAGGATTGGGACAATGAAAGCAGCAGATGAGTCTGAACATCTGGTTTTGCCAGAAAGTAAGGAAGTGCTCAAAGAATGATAAGGATGTGCTGTAGGAACACAGGAATCTGCTTGAAGAGAATCCCTCTGGGACAAAATCTGAGATAATCTGATCATAAAGACATGATGGTATAGGTAATTCAACCCATTGCGTAAAATAGAGATTCACGAACTCATACTGATATTGGTTAACTAAATTGGAAGGTTGAAAAGGAAAAAGATATTTACAGAGTCTCAAAGTATTGCCCCACAAATCCTTGTTAGTTATGAAGAGGAGAATAAGCTTTCCTGTGAAGAAACCTGAAAGACCTGCTTTAATCCAGTTAAGTCCTACGTTAACGTCACCCTTAATGAAAGGAACTAAAGTTGTGAGCCCCCAGATGGGCTGCAGTGAGAACTCAGTGTCATTTCCGTTCCATTTCTGCCAAAGATGCAAAAGTTGAATATAATCATTAGAAAGACCCAATATATTTACTTATTTGCTCAACCTCTCTGTATATAACCAATCTCCTAACCAAGCGAATCACCTGCTTGGTCCTGGGCTGGCCACCATCTCCTCAGCCCCATGGTCTCCTTGCTTCCTCAAAGCAAAGGACTCTCTCTCCACTATCTCATCTTATTATTAAACTAGGAAATTTTTTTTTTTGGTGGCCATGCACATGGCTTTCTGGATCTTACTTCCCCCACCAGGGATTGAACCTGGGCCCCTGACAGTGAAAGCACCGAGTCCTAACCACTGGACTGCCAGGGAATTCCCAGCTTAGGAAATTTTTGTTTTCATTTTAATTTTATAAAATGTTTCTGTTAAGAGACAGAGACAAATGCTTCTTGTAGAAATTTTGCAAAATTTGGAAAGCACCATCCAGAATGAATTGTTGAATTTTAGTGTATAATAAATACTTCCTTTTTTCTATATTATTCTTGATAGGTGGAGAGATGTTTAGAATGGGACTATAATGTCCACATTTCATGTTATTAACTAATATCTTATGATCTTTTCCCCTTAATAATACTTCCTAAATTGTTATACGAATAAATGTTCTTTTATGGTATTATTTTAATGACTGCATAATATTATTCCCCATTTTAGCCATGTGTAAATGTAAGACTGTCATATTCTCTTTTATTTATCAAGTACTTAATAAAAATAATCACTGTAAAAGAGATGTTCTATCTAATTTCCACCGAGACAAACATTTTTAGCTGAGTTACTTTTCACTTATAAGCCAAAGCCTTATATTTGGGGATTGTTTATTCAAGAAGGATTTTGATACTAATCCATTCATCCCTGCCCTTATTTTTAAAGTGTTTATAGATCACCTACTATGTGTGAGCAAGTAATTTTGAAATTCAGAGGGTCACTTGAATGGTTTTTAAACAAATGTGTGAAACGCTTATGAGTCTGTCACAATCCATTGACATTAAGATGCAGTGGTCCAAATGAAACAATAAATAGGCCTACACCCTTAGCAAAGATTTCACATGGAAACAAATGTAATTTTGCACACGGTATTCAGTATTTAGCGACCCGAATCTTTTTCTTACGTTTTTATTTTCCAATTATATCATATAGTCTTGTTACCCAAACATCTATCAATATACTTGAGTTTCATTTTAACTAAAAATTATCTTCCTAATACCTAAAGGTCTCAAGCATCTTGTCTTACATGTATTCCTTACATATCTAATCTCCAACACGTGTGAAACATGCTAGTTCCAGGGGCACACTGTGTCTGAAGCTTTTCAAATCAATCTAACTCATAATCCGATGTCAAAGCATCAAATCATAAATTAAAAAATACTTGCCCAGATTTATTTTCTGTGAAGGCACAGCAAGGAATGAAATTGGGGGCCAGAGCCCTAGAACTGGAGCCATTTGCAAGCCAGTCAAAGACACATAAAGAGACATCAAGCACCACTGATGAAAATTTGAACAACAGCACAAACATTAAATAATAAGTATGATAATTATTCAAGGGTTTTTAACAAAGCAATATGAACAAAGCAAAACGATCGCTTGCCAAGTGTGCTGCCAAAGTGGAGTCAGAATGACTTTGGAAAGTATCCTCCTAATTTCCAGAAAACAAAGCCAACATCACTCATCAACGTCTATAAAATCTTTTCCCCCACCCTGTAGAAATTGTCTCCTCTGCTCACTTTTCCTTTGCTGCTCCTGTCCATTGCCATTTCTATATGAGAACGCGGCAGTCCAAATGCCCCTGCAGCCCGTACAGTCCTGTGAAACATAAATGTCTACCGTGTTGTTCACCCTCTGCTGACCACACAACCGAGTCCACTATTTTGGCTGAGTCAGCACTTTCCTGGCAATTTATTCAGGTGGTTGGATTACTTGCTTGTGTCACTACACTGATGAGTACTCAGGTGATATCCTCTGACTTTCCCCACAGGAGCCCACCTACAGGCCATGACCTCAGCATCCTCTCAACCCTGCTGGCTCCAGAGCCCAGAGGCTGCCCTGGCCAGCAGGCTGAGGAGAGTCCTAGGTCCACTTTGCAGGCCACCGCCGCTGATGTTTATTCCAGCCCCACTCCTTCCCAATGCGAACCCAGTCTTGACATTCTTTATCATAACTGAAGCAATTTCCACATCTAGATTAATTTCGTTGCCCCCAAATTGTAGTCACATCATGATTTTGAAAAAGGAAAAATCTTAAAGAATTCTTATAGTTATCAGCACATTAAGATTAAATTGTGTCAGTTTTAGAAAAGCATCATTTCAATCCCGAAGTAAAATTTATTTTTTCTTTTGAAAATCATCAGTACTTATTATCTGTAAGACACTGATTGACATAAGTGTATTCAATTTTTAAAGTAAATAATAAAAGTGGGTTCTTTAAATATATTTCCATAATTTTATGTATATATGTGTATGTATAGCGAACCTTCTCCATGTAAGTAAAAGTTCCAAGATCATAATCCAGAACTAAATACTAGTCAATAATACTGGTCTGGCTGACACAAAAATCATAAGCAATATTTTGAAGTCGGGGAGCTGTTATTCCAGATTTCTCAATAGCTGAAGTTAATGGACATCATTCAGTCAGACACATATGCCAGAGAAATTATGACTCTTAATGCAGGCAAAGTTTTAAAGACAGTTTAATTTCTGTTTGTAAACCAAAAAAAATGCCTTTCATTCTATAAAGTAATACCTACGTCATACAGAAAGGAATGTTATTAACTAAACAGATTTTTCCTTCTCACACCACATAACGATGCATTTAGCTAGGTCAGGTTCTCCACGTAATAAAATGATGGAGAATTTTCCTACAGGCCCACATGGAAGGGTTTTCTATTTTTTAATTCATGAACAAGGGTCAAGATAGAGACAGCTATGTGTTCTGGGAAGGCACGTTCACACACTTTAGGGATTGCTGTGCATTTGGTAAGAAAACCGTGACTTGGTTTCTTTTCAACTTACTCATTGAGAGACGATAGGGAAAAAAACAGGCTTTTGAGTATCCATTTCTTTACCTGCATTACGTGGACATAATCTCTGCTGTCCCCATCCAGCAGGGCACACACAACACGGAATTCTGACTAAATATGTTATCAGTTAATGAGATAATAATAATGTGCCTTATTTCTAATGTCTTTAGTGGTTTTTCCCAGAGATTTTTGTTTTTGTTGTATTTGGAAACTCACCACAGACCATGTCCACCTTTGAAGGAGAGCTGTTATTCCCTAGAGTGTAATTGTTGGCGTCAGTGGAGAGAACGTGGGAGGGGACAGAAAAGTCGCTTCACCTCAAAACACCAGGACGACAGATTCTCCCCAGAACTGTAACAGGAAGCGAGCAAATGCAGACCCCAAATCATTGTAATAAACATGGAATGTCCAGGTGTTTTTGTTGTTCTGAATTCGTCAAGTACTAAATGATGCTGCAGATAAATGTGTCATGGATAAAGACTGAAAATTTTACACTCTAATTGTTATAAAATAAATAAATGAATTTCTTTTCTTTTTTTTTTTTATGGCCACACCACGAGGCTTGTGAGATCTTAGTTCTCCGACCGGGGATTGAACCTGGGCCCTCGGCAGTGAAAGCACCAAGTCCTAACCACTCGACAGCCAGGGAAGTCCCAATGAAATATTTTTAATAATTGCATATGACCTACTTTTAATTTCCTATGATTTTTGTTTGGTGAAGTTCAATTAATTTCATACCTATTCTCTTAATTCCCTTTACAACTTTCCTGTGTAATCAATCCTAAAATGTTTCAAACCATTACTTTTGAATGAAAAGTGTTAGAATCCAATATACAGATAAATTTGGATTTCTTAAAAGTGGTTGAGAGAGACAACAATATGATATGTATATTAATAACATTTTGACTGTATTTTAAGTGGTATGTTTTCAGTAGGGAGTTCCTCAGGGAAATTCAAAATGTCAAATCTTTTTCATCTAGTTGTTGTCAGAATAGTTTATATGTGCCGTAACGTCCTATAAAGTGAAGATTCCTCTTCTCTTTTTCTCCAACTCTGTTTCTTTTCTTAGCCTTCCAACCCACAGATATATCCTACCTTAAACATCGATTTGGCTACATTATTTCAACTTCCAGAGATAAGATTTCAATTCCAAATTCTAACTATTTCTCAAACATGGATTTAACTTCTGAACACACATATGTTGGTCCAATTAGGGGATAAGATGAAACCGGTTGCATTTTCTTCTTTTTTAGACACCCTCAGGTACCCAATAACATCATAAAGCTGTCCAAGGCTCCAGAGGGTCCTCCACTGCCTGAGGGAGCATTAAGACGAGTATCTGAATATCTCTCTGGAAACAGCAAAGCATACCAGGATGTTGCGCCATGTGTTTGGAAGACCAAGTGCATTTTGTCAGAAACCTCCATAACACAAGTAGGGCTTTTGAAAAAGGGAGATTTCAAGAGGGGCCATATATATTAAATAGATCTAACTGCTTATTTGGAAAAGACCTTTGCTATACAAGATACTGATCTACTTTGTCATAAAAAATGTATATCTGGGGCTTCCCTGGTGGTGCAGTGGTTGCGCGACCGCCTGCCGATGCAGGGGAGCCGGGTTCGCGCCCCGGTCTGGGAGGATCCCACGTGCCGTGGAGCGGCTGGGCCCGTGAGCCATGGCCGCTGGGCCTGCGCGTCCGGAGCCTGTGCTCCGCAACGGGAGA
>NC_041217.1:3604847-3641640 GCF_002837175.3 Physeter macrocephalus
CCGCAACGGGAGAGGCCACAGCAGGGGGAGGCCCGCATACCACAAAAAAAAAAAAAAAAAAAAAAAAAAAAAATGTATATCACATTGACTCAATTTCTTATAATAAATGGAATATGATTATTCTGTTAATAAATAGATTGATTCTTCATATTATGAGCTTTGTACTAAGACAAACCTGGGTTTGTATCTTGGCACTGTCAAATATTAATTATGCGATTTGGGGCAATGTGCTTAAACTCTCTAAACTCGTTTCCATTTTAAATCAATAATGGTAACTACTCCATAGGACTCCTCTAAAAAGCCAATGAGATAATCCTTAGAAAGTACTCAGCACATAGTTGAGCCTGGGCAAGTACTCAATAAATGATAGCTACATTAGCAGACCTATGCCAGTTCCCCCAGAAAGACTTCTTTCCCACAATAATTCTGCTTGGAGCCCTTTGATTAACATAGACCTTAGCTCGAGTTTCTGCTGTTACTGTTGTCGAATGATCTTTATCCACTATGATTTTCTGGCTAATATCTGAGGATTCCAATTAGCACTAAAACTAGCTAGTGTTGTTCCCAGAGTTACCTAAGATGTCTTATTTGTAAGCACAGTGTTTACCTAGAACCTTTCAATTATATGTGATTAAGCCTTTAGCACTTAATATTTACTTCCCAAGCAGTACCTTTTATTTTTTTTTGTTTGTTTGTTTTGTTTTGTTTTTTTGTTTTTTTTTTTTTTTGCGGTACGCGGGCCTCTCACTGCTGTGGCCTCTCCCGTTGCAGAGCACAGGCTCCGGACGCGCAGGCTCAGCGGCCATGGCTCACGGGCCCAGCCGCTCCGCGGCACGTGGGATCCTCCCGGACCGGGGCACGAACCCGCGTCCCCTGCATCGGCAGGCGGACTCTCAACCACTGCGCCACCAGTGAAGCCCCCAAGCAGTACCTTTTAAAGAGGGGAGCAACAAAGCACGAGAGCACACTGTTGCTATTGGAGAGGTCCAGCACTTACAACCACCTACTAGCATAGTTGTCTTTTATTATATTAACCGAGGTGTTTCCGGACCAGAGTGTTTCCTGGCTGTGCCTGGCTTCATCACTAAAGGGGCTGTTAGGGAACATCTGCCATAAAATGCTCCCCAGAGATTCCAACACAGCAAAGCACAAAATGCCAAGGAGCAGACCCTTTGGCGCTCACAAATCTGAGATTTGAGGCTTTGATTCTCAAGAAACCTCCAAAGTCATTGACATAAAGCAATGTGTGGTTTTCTTCAGCACAAATTTTTCCTCCCGGACCGGGGCGCGAACCCGGTTCCCCTGCATCGGCAGACGGACGCGCAACCGCTGCGCCACCAGGGAAGCCCCTTCAGCACAAATTTAATCTCCCTGTACTGTCTGAGTATGATGTGTGGGGATGGCGTGCTTACTAGCCTGAGCACCTACCGGCAGTTACGGCATCTCCTGGCTTTACTGTTCCCTCTCCATCCCCATGGGTACATTTAGTCTCTTCCAGGGTCCAAAAAGCCTGCTTAATATTTTTAGCTATTCCAGTTTTTTGCATTATGTAGAAATTATATCCCTAAATTAGGAGATTCGGGAAGTTCTGGGGTGTATTCCTTAGCAATATCAAATGTCCACTATATTTCATCTTGCAAAAGGTGAGGAACTTTATAAGACACTACAAAATCACTGCTTCAAAACCCCTTCTGATTTCTGTATGAAGTATGCGATTCTAATGTGAATGCTGTCACCAAGAACAATTTTTTTGTTTCAATGTATTGATTTCAATACATTGCTAATTCTATAATGCACAGTGTAAACTTACCTATAAGTGTAGCTAGGATAAGACGTTTCTCGTTCATCTAAATAGAAATGCATCTCTCATGCGTAGCAAAGTCAATATAGCTTAAGCTGGGACCATTCACACAAACCGATGAGACTGAACTTAACATTTTACAGTTTTTTAACCTAATTTCAAAAATCGATTTGTCTGAATTTTTCACTGTTTTTTTAACTTTTTTGTTTTACAATGCAATACAGTTGATCAACAATGTTGCGTTAGTTTCAGGTGTACAACAAAGTGATTCAGTTATCATATGCATGCACCTATTCTTTTTCAAAGTCTTTTCCCAATTAGGTTACAGAATATTGAGCAGAGTTCCCTGTGCTATACAGTAGGTCCTTGTTGGTTATCTATTTTATATATAGCAGTGTGTACATGTCAATCCCAAACTCTGAATCTATCCCTCCCTACTTACCCCTGGTAACCATTAGTTCGGTCTATAAGTCTATGAGTCTGTTTCTGTTTTGTAAATAAGTTCATTTGTATCATTTTTTTAATATTCCACATATAAACAGTATCATACGATATTTCTCTTTCTCTGTCATACTGAGTGAAGTGAGTCTGAATTTCAAACTATTTCAACAGGATATTTTGATATCATATGTATACAGCCTGTGTGAGTTGGAGTACAGGCTGATCTGCATGTGACAAAGATGAAGGATGGATTATTTATCCTTCATAGGAGTTTGCGTGACTTTATCTATGGCTCTCTTCCATGAAGTCATGAGAGGCTCAGCCTCTTTCCTCTCACGATGTTCCGCTGACCCCGGGGCGTTGGCTGCGTTCATGTGGTCCGGGATGGCGCCCCGTCAGGTCCACACCTCTCCTGCCAACAGGAGAGGTAAAGAAGAAGGGCTACCATGCCCCATCCCCCTAAAGCGTGACTGAGTTGCACACGTTACGTCTGTTTGCATCTCATTGACCAGAGCTTAGCCACCTTGTCACCAGATCCATATGGGAAGCTGGAAGCGTAATCTTTCTATCAGGACACACAATGTTGCGGACAGCCAGTACCTGCCACTCAGCATTCCCGCCGTTTTCGAAAGATAAACAGAAAGCAAAATCAACAAATTCCCAAATATTTTATTTTGTTAATTATTTACTTTTTCTTTTTTTTAACTTTTTATTTTATATTGGAGCATAGCCAGACTAAACTGTGATAGCTCCGTTTCAGGTACACAGCAAAGCCACCCGGCCATGCATATATAGGTGTCCATCCTCCCCCAAACTTATTTACTTTTTCTTTATTTCAAACATAATAGGAATGGAATGCATGGAGGCAATAAGCGGTTAGATTAAACGTTGTTGATTTCAGAAACCAGAAATCGTTGGCCCATTTCTCTCAGTAGCCTTGGGTTAATTTCTTAGTGTCCCTTGTGACTCAGCCTATTCATCCATAGGAGTATCACTTCCTTCATTGGTTTCCATTCCTTTATAATAGTGAAAATCAGAGAAAGAGTTCAGGGCGTTAGAAATATGAAAGGGAAGGAATCAGACATACTCAACATGGAAATAAATAAAAGAAACAATGCAATGATCCATTGGGTGGACATCCGGAAGGCAGGGCAATCTGATGTTCTGTCCACACTCAGCCTTGAAGAAACAACATGAATTCGGAGGATGTACATCACCCAGCTTGAGGTCTCACCTCAACATCTGAGTCGTAAGAAAAGAAAAAGCAAGCAAGCTCAGGTGACATTTATCCACGTACACCCTACCAGAGAAATCTCTTCCTGCATCTCCCTCCTTTGCCCCAATACATTTCTGGAATTGAGGAGATTTGAGAAGTCTTGAAAACAGATAAAAGTACATATAAAGAATACTTACAAGCAAAGTATTAAAAAGTAAAAATGAATACAGTAGCAATTACATTTTTAAGTTTTAAAGGCAAGAGGAAGAAAAGAACAATAAGTTAGATAGGGGAACGAATGTGAGTAATAGCGACGCAATTCTTGGCAAAATACCAGGAGAGAAACTTCAATGCTGATAAAATGGTCTTAATAAGTAAATTCAACAAAAGACTTTTCACCAATTTTAGGACAAACTTAAAATGCTGGTACTTTTGGTTATTAATCAACCTTTGTAATGTGTTATGCTCATGTTCAATAAAAAGGTTAAAACTCCTACACACACTGTGTCTAATAAAAATAATGGCAGCCATTACTGGAAGGCAAGAAAAAGCCTTTACACACACACACACACTCTCACACTCAGTCACACACACTCACACCTACACACTCACACACGCACACACTCACACTCGCACACACTCACACACACACTCACACTTACACAATCTCACACTCTCACACACTCAGTCACTCACACACTCACACAATCTCACACTCGCACACACTCAGTCACACACACACACGCACACACACACACACTCACACTTACACAATCTCACATTCACACACTCACACACGCACACTCTCACACTCACACACTCAGTCACACACTCACACCTACACACACTCACACACACTCACACTTACACAATCTCACACTCACACACACTCACACACGCACACTCTCACACTCGCTCACACACACTCACACTTACACACTCTCACACACTCAGTCACACACGCACACACACTCACGCACACACTCACACACTCACACACTCACACTTACACAGTCACACACACTCACGCTCACACTCGCTCGCACACACACTCACACGCACATACAAATTTTAAATAGGATGCAGCAAAATTAGAGTCTTTTTAATAATGATTATCTTTCAGGCTCTTATGCTGTGGCCAGTTTCTTTTTACCAAAAGTCAAATTTCATTTCTATGCATTTTTCCTCTAGAGTGGAAGAGAAAGAGTTAAGGGCGTGGGGAAGGGCTGGTCTCTCTACAGCTCCATTCACATCAACCACCAGGTTCGACAAGATGTGACTTCTTACTTACCAGCTCGGAAATGGTGTGGTAAAGGTCCATTTGACATGCTTTTAATTATGGCTTTTCTTTTTCTTTTGTTTGTTTGTTTGTTCATTTGTTTTCCTGAAGCCTATCCAAATGATCCTAAGAAGGCATTTCACAGCCATTTAACTTGTTTCTTTTCTAAATATATATTGCTTCTTGAATGGTACAGTGATATATACCTTACCATTCATTATGACTCTGGGGTGATTTTGTTTTTTTTTTTTTTTTTTTAGTTGAAAATAGCAGCCACAAAAAGTATAATAAGATAGGATAGGATAGGATACAATAAAATAAAATAAAACAAAACAGTAGCCATGTTTCACATTGAGTTATATCATTGTTTTCTCTCACAGTGAGGTATTCACTGAGTATCTACAAATCAAGCAGCCCACCTTTCCAACCACCCTTTACTCTTTTTTAAAAAAATGTGTATTGAGAAGATTCTATGCAAAAAGCACCATTAATATGTCCCTCGAATTGGTCCTACCTCATTACCATCTGCTAAATATCACCTACCCATTCTCAGGATGAAACAGATGTCTTGCATCCTCTGTTTCTCCCATGCCCACTTCCGATAACCCACAATCAGCTCAGCACAGCCTCCAGCGTGTATTCCGAGCCTGGTGACTCCCACCCTTTCCACAGTGAAGCTCTGATCATGTATCTGGAACAGTCTCCCAGCGGGGCTCTCTCTTTCCCTCTTCCTCCCTACAAAGCATTATCCTCTCAGTGACCTCTTTAAAGCATAAATGATATCATAACCCATCCCTGCTTAAAACCCTGCAGGTGCTTCCCACTACTGTTAGAATAAAACTCTAATTCCTTACTTTGCCTATCAGATCCTGCAAGCGCTGAATGACTCTTATCTTTCTACCCCATCTTCTCTCTCACCCTTACCCTGTTCAGTTCACTCCAGGTACTTGGACCCTCCGTAAAATTCTCACACACACAAATCTTAGTTTTTCATGGGCACCTTTCCTTCTACCTTTTCTCCAAGATGGCAGCATGGTTGGCCCTTTTTCCTTCTTTGGGTCTCAGCTCTAAGGTTGCCCCCTCAGAAAGTCTTCCTTGACCACCCCAACCAAAGCAAGATGGCCAAGAGTTGGGAGAGTCACACTTATATAATAGATAATGCGTATACAATATCAAAAGTATGGATTTGTTGTAAGAATTGCATAAACTTATATACCTGGGATAGAGTAGCTACTTACTAAGGCTAATTTTTTGTTTTTGTTTGTTTCTTTTATTCTCATATGTCGGGCTTTCTATGAATGTTGCATAAGTATGTTGTAACTGCTTCTCTGAAGGAAAAGGTAACTAGTCTATAACACAGTAAGTTAGGATAACAGTGGTTCCCCATTATTAACACACATCTGTCAAAGCCACCGCACCCAATGAAACCTTTAGACTGAGACACACCTAACATAAGAAAGAAAGAAAAGGGGGCAGAATTATCTTATCGGGTGGTCCAGCATTTTAAGTACTGAGAGTTAATGGAAATATTCAAATCATGTAAGAATGTGCCCCGTCATGTATTCATTCAACAAATACATGGGGATGGGGGGGCACCAGGCACGATTAAAGTGCTTCAGATACAGATTGCAACAAAGGACAGGACAAAATCCTCTGACCTGTGGATCTTGTACTGTGCAACACCTCATCTTAGAATCAAATAACGTTTTATCTATCGCCTTGTACTCTTAATACCAAATGAGAAATATGGGGTCCAGAGACTGGGGCTCTATTCCCAGCTCAACCCACCAATCAGTATGTGGTTTGGAGCTAGAGGTGCCTTCTCTGATACTTCCCAAGTCGTACGTGTTTTAGCCAAGGTCCCTGCAGCTCCAAAACTCTGTGATTCCATGATTATACCAAACGCCATTTTCAGTATTTAAAAAAATCTGAGGTTAGAAAGCTGGCAATTAAGAACCACTTCACTCCTTAACATGAGTTTACGGTTCTACTATGCTGGGTATGTTTTTTTTTTTTTTCCAACTATTTTCTTCCAACATTAACATTTAGAACCGAGATGAAGAGAAGATGAAACCCCTTTGGAACACAGTTAGCTTAGTTTTTTTCTTCTGCTGTAAAAGATGGTCTAAGATTTTATATTCTCCTTTAAATTGTCTAAACGCCAATGTTCATGTTTGTCTATGTCTGGGGGACATTGCAGGGCCAAGAACTTTGTCTTTTATTCTCCAAAACATAACCAAGAAGCTTTCCTGTAAGGTTCCTTGTCTGGGTTCAAACACCACCTTCATTTACATAAAAGACTATTTCCCCCCAAACATGCACCTATTCTTATCATTATGATTATCCGCAGTTCAAATGTATTAACCGTCCTAGAGATCATTGTGGAACAGATGCCGTGGCTCATTCTCTTCTGCCTAAAGAAAACTTTTTTCTTTTTTTTTTTTTTAAATATCGACATGGTATCCAGGTTACTTCTTGATAATCACTTTAGAACTGAGAGTAACAAATGGCAGATGGAATGTTGTTGTTTTTCTTTCTGTCCCCATCTCCCTTTGTTCCCTGGCATTGGGGGACAGCTCCCTCCATTCAGGCGGCAGGGCTGTTCTGAGTGAAGGGCAGACGTGCACCTTCCGCAGCCTCTCTCCAGTTCAATTATGATGCTTTCACGGGGCTAATTAGCATTCCTCGGAGCTGGAGCTCTTTGAGTGACAGGTAACCATGGAGAGGCACACTCCTGTAGGTGATCAGCTAGAGTGGAGCTTTTCTTTTTAATTAAAAATTAGAAAAGCCTTAAAGAAAAAGCATAATATTTCCTGATGTCTGCCGTTAGCCCAAGCTTGCCATGATGGAAAGAATAACAGTAGTGTGAGAAGAAAAATTGATGCCATTTCAAAAGGAACAGAGGAAAATACCATGATAGTCAGAGACAGGAAAGATATTTATTGTCCTCGCCAAGAATAGATACCCAAAAGGGAAACACAAAAAGGCAAAGGATCATCTGAGATTTCCTGAGAGACCATTTAGATAATAATGCTTTCCCCTATAAAATTTGTGAAATAATACTGTATTTATTAACAATAGGGGCTTTTTTTTTGTCTTTTAGAAAGTATTTGAATAACATATGCAGTTAATGTTAAATAATACATATTTGGTGATTGTTGATTGCTGATGACAAGGCATAACAAAATAAAAAGGTATTAATAACCTATTTCATTTCTAAGAAATATTGGAAAAGAATCCTCCAAGTACACAATAGATTGGATCTGGTTTGAGAACTGATGTCAGCAGGCCATGGTGTATCTTTCCAGCAAAGTGAGTATTCTAAGTAGGGCAGTGTGTAGTGAATTAAATATTGTCACCTTAGTTTGGGAGCCTAGATTCAGAGAAAAAACGTGAACAGAAATTTTATAATCTTTTAAGGGCCTATCAGGATACCTTTCCTATTCAAAAATAGGCAAGTAAATAATTTGGATAATCAGAGTCGATTTTAATTTTCCCCAGACTGAAAGGAAACTGCTCTATTTTCTTTTGGTACTTTTCATCTTATAAAATATTTAATTTTAACATGCCTCTCCCTTTCCTGTTTTTACCCCAAAACGGGATTATTGTAAAACACACCCTGCGCTGTTATTTCTGGCCCGCCTCAAGCCAGGAAGCTCTCAGAGTCTTCTGGGAGCGCCTAATCTCATGACCTGCGCTGTCTCATTTCAACCGTGGGAATAGAAGAGGAGGTAAACCAAGCCACAGCGAATTCCTTAGCTATTACTTCAGAATAATTTCTACTATGAGAAGAATTCACTGAAAAGACAGAATGATAAAATCTGTGTGTTACTTTGTAGTCACACTTTCCAAATTCCAAAAATTAGGATTTTTCTTCTAAGGTATAAGTTGAGTGAAGAAACAATTTAATTCCAAAAGACTGTCTCTCCCAATATGCGGTCACTCTTTTAAGTCTCTATTTATTTGAACATGCTTTCTTAACAAGCATAATTCCTCAACTCTGACATTTTCCACAAGAATTTTCCAGAAAACAGATTCCCTTCTCAAGTTTCATAAATCTGACCTCAATAAATGTACTTGCTAATTACTATTGGCTTTAATTTGACAGTAGGAAACGTTATGTCCTGAGAATCTCAAGACTTGCCTTATTTTTTTTTCTGAAATGTTTCTACACCTAATAGAAATCTGCTACAAGAGTAAGAACCTTTCTGGTTTAATAGTAGTAAGAAGAGCTCTGTTCTGAAACGTTGCATTTTGAAGTTTATGATATTTGAACCATAATGGAGGGAGCTAGCTGTTGGTCCCGTAGTCACTTCCTTTGATATGTACTCCTTCCAATCATAATATATATCAATTTTTTTCTAATACTGACACCAAATCTATAGAAACGCTGAATTAAACAGAAAATATTTCACTTTTTATAACAGGCACTTTAAGAACCAATGCCCCGTAATATTGTATGGATTTGAAATATTGACTGAGTTCCATGCAAATTACAAGCTATTTTTAAAACAAACGGATTAAATGATTGATATTGAAAACTACTTTCAACCATTTTCCATCGTGAATATTTACTGGCAGATCATTTTTAGCTCTTGTGTCTACCTTTTTTTCTGCAGAAACTGAGAGAGAAGAGAAATTTTGCAAGTATGGACCACTTTATGTAACAGATTGATGAACGTGAAAGGGAAACAGTAAAGGTCTAGTGCTCTGAGCTGTTGGCAGAGCTGACCTCTAATCGCTTTCAACCTTCTTACTTCATGACTGCCTCTCCCCTACCATGAGAGACAGAAGAAACAGCTCGGAACAATGGTTATTAACATTTTTAGGATAGTATGATATCCTAGAGGCTTGCTCAGGTCCCATCATGGGTGTTTTTGTTTGGTTTTCCTGCTGGATGTAGCCTTTCAGATTTTCCACAGTGGGTCCCTAGAACCACAAAGGGCAAAAGCATAAAATCTCCTATTGCTGGAGTTCAATCTTCTCACTTGATAGATGGAGAAATGGGCAGAGAGGTTAACTGACCCTCAGCTAGTGGGTTTCAGTGCTAGAACTGGAACTGAAACTCAAGGTGCAGCATGCCCTCTCCAACAATCTCCTCCACAGCTGATTCCAGCCCACTGGCCTTCCTCCCTGGATTCCACACAGACTTGTCATTAGCTGACTCAGAGCCCGTGCCTTGCAGCCTCTGTCACCCCACACCCTCTCCCCAGTTCCCGGGCCTGGCCTCTGTGTCGTCATCTACCTGAGAACGTGTGGATTCTTAACCAGAGCTGTGACAGTGAGAGGTGTTTTGTTTGTTTTTTTGTTTGTTTGTTTTTGTGGCTGCACGTGCGCCATGTGGGATTCTAGTTCCCCAACCAGGGATCAAACCCGTGCTCTCTGCACTGGAAGCGTGGAGTCTTAACCACTGGACTGCCAGGAGAGTTCCCAGTGAGAGTCTGCTTTACCTTCTTGCAAACCATAGCATCTCATGTTGCTTTAATATATACCCTGCGTTGGCCATTATTTCACAGTAGAACATTGCTCTTTTATTTTGGGGGCAGGGGAGCAATTCTTGACCCTCTAAGATGACTCAACATCACTGAAAAGAAAAAAAATTAGTCAAATTAAAAAACTAGAATAAGCAGATGTTCCTTAAGAAAAGTAGATTTTTAAAATTACAAATCAATATAAAAATTGTGTATTTGGGGGTTTCCCTGGTGGCGCAGTGGTTAAGAATCCGCTTGCCAATGCAGGGGACCGGGTTCAAGCCCTGGGCCAGGAAGATCCCGCATGCCGTGGAGCAACTGAGCCTGTGCGCCACAACTACTGAGGCCCTCGCGCCTAGAGCCCGTGCTCCACAATGAGAGAAGCCACCGCAATGAGAAGCCCGCACACTGCAGTGAAGACCCAATACAGCCAAAAATAAAAACAAATAAATTAATTAATTAAAAAAATAAAAAATTGTGTATTTGAAAAATAATAAATATCTTTAAATATATCTTTTATTTCTTTTTGTCCTGTTATGTTTGGAGGAATAATTTGCTAGATTTGTTTTCTCCAACTGGTCAAGAAAATTTGGTCAGAACACCCACAACTTAAAAATCAAGATCCTATCATTTCCATTCTGTGTAAAAAATAATATATATAATAATTGTTATTTAAGGCAATTTTTTTCTATTAAAATCCTCTTTTGTTCCATTTTTGATAGTTGTCAAAATTTCTTCTGTACATCTATTAAGGGTAGATGTCCTATGGTAAGGGTTGTATGCTAACAGCTATCTAATCTGAACATATGAATCAATGCATAGAGATCTATACACATGTTCACAGCTAAATCACCATCAGATAAATTTACCATTTTGGTTCCATTCTGGCTGCCACACTCAAATACATTTCAAAAGAAAGTAGAAGCCTGAACAAAGAAAATAAAAAGGAATACACAGGTACTAAAAATTATTATATGAGAAAAAGTCAAAAATCTAAATACATTTTTAAAAAAGAGACTCACAGAGGACATAATATCAATTCTTTTAAAATAATATTTATTACAATTATTAAATTTAATTAATGTATAAGTGTGTATGCTTTAAATCCAGTGAGTGTTAATTTCTAGAATTCTCTCCCTCGCCCCCCATCCTTAGTCCCATTTTATAAAAGTAGTCATTTTTAACAGCTTTTGTGCATCCTGCTAGGATATTTTATGATTATGTATTTAAAACATCTGAAGTCCTTTCCTATTAAAAAAAAAAAAGTTGCCTTTTCTACATGACCATAAGAGGAAAAGTAGGAAAGTAAGATGAGGAGGCAGGAGATAAATGCGAATACAACTTGAGCCTCAATGTAAGAAAGGAAGGCCCTTCTTGTGGATAAGAGGGATGGGGGGAAATTCCCGTCACACTGGAGACGGTCAGGAGTAGGCGGGATTCTCAGCCTGCGGCAGAAAAGGAGAACATCTTGTACAGAAGGTTCAGACATTGAAGGAAAGTTTTTACATCCTCTCCAACCCCAGGGTCCTATAGAAATTAAAATATTCATATATATGAGAATATTTTTAAAGCAAATATTGATTTTTATTATTTTTATTGAGTTTAAATCACAATTTTCTTCTGACTTAAAAAACAAATGCTTGTAATACAGTAAATTACCTGAAAACCTAAACAAGGCAAGTTATAAAGAATATTACAGATTTCCTCAAATAAAGAGGGGCAGAAAGAAAAGAAAAAGAGAAGGAAACAGAGGAAGGAAGAGGGAAAAAAAGAGAAAGGAAAAAAAGATTCAAATGTCAAAGCAACTGCTTTGCTTTTCAATACTTCCGATAGAATTAGTATTCAGGACTATCAAGTGTCCTTAATTCAGAGTAGGAAAACCGGAAAAGGAAGATGAGCTCAATAAGAAAAGAGCTTAGATTTAAAAGATGAAATAAAGTCAGACAAAGGAAAGGAGAAAGGTGATGGTGTATCCTGGAAAACTGCCAGTCAGTAGGACCAGTAACATTGTTCATAGATAATATAGGACTGTGATCATTTGTTTCCAAGAGTGGTCCAGAAAGATCTCTTTCCAAAAATCAGCTCAAATTGAAATCAATTGTTTAAAAAGTAAAATGGTAAATAAATGCTTTTCTCTTTCAGATTGCAATCCGTAGAATTTACAGTATTGTTTTGTAAGGTGAAAATAGCTAAATAGATTGGATCATGTTTTTCTTCTGACAAATTTTTCCAAGGATTCAGAGAATATGGTTATGATTATGCAGAACTGCTGAAACCTCAAATGTCTCAGTCACCGTACATGATTAAAATGGGCCCAGACTTTTAACTTATGCAATGCTTTTTACCAGAAGTTGAATAATGTCAGCATCTAGGAAACTACTGAGTACAGCTTCTTAAGCTCTCTGCTGCCGAATGGCCCACTAAATCTGTCTGTTAAATTCACACATGCCCTGGGTGCTGGCTGCCACCTCTCACATCCCAGAATGGATTTTACATTGGACGTTACCGCCAAAGCGCTTCTTCTCCTGGCACCAGTAGAGAGAGTGAAATATACCTATAGGCTTAAAAAATAAACTATCGGTTGAACTTCAGGAATCTAAGACTATGTGAGCAACGTGTAATAAAATTTGAGATGGATAGCCATTGGAGTAGATCTAATTTTATGAATTCATCCAGAAACAATCATGTTAGATTCATCAAACTTTTCAAAGGTCAGGGAACAGTTCCTGAAAATCATTAGATCAATTGTAGACTTTTTCCACCACATCTGGCCAAATTCTCTTACCCAAGTAAACTTACCCAAGTAAACTCTTAAGGGTCTGCAGTTTGAAATGTGGTTTATAAAGGTCCACAGTTTTGTTCTGACTCAGCAGTGACTTGAAAATCGCCTTACTAATTGATCTATTTCATGTCATATGACCTTCTAAAAAAGCCTAAAATGGTTTAAGTTGATGAGCTCCTGAAAAAAATAATCTGTCTGTAGATGGTATCTTCCCACCCTCTCTCTCAATGATACAGTACCCTCTCCCCCTCTTCTTTCTCTCAACTAGAGCACTAAGTACAAAGTACTATGCTAGGTGCTCCTAGAAGATATTAATAAAATATATAAATAGGCAATCCCTGTTGTCTAGATCTTAAAATTTAGTAATGAGATTTACATACATGCCTGCACACATGTATTATGTATTATGGGCGTATATGAACATAAATGTATATATATAATCAAAATTCAGAGAGAGGTGAGAAATACAATGAGAAAGATAGAAAAAAGGAAGCATTTTAAAACCATGACTGAGAAAGATGTTTTTCCTGGGGGCAAGATAGAGAATCAGTTGGCATTAGCAAAACCTTTATGGAAAAGGTAGCATTTGAGTTGTCATTAAAAAGGGATGTGATGTGGCACATATATCCAATGGAATATTACTCAGCCATAAAAAGAAATGAAACTGAGTTGTTTATAATGAGGTGGATGGACCTAGAGTCTGTCATACAGAGTGAAGTAAGTCAGAAAGAGAAAAACAAATACCGTATGCTAACACATATATATGGAATCTAAAAAAAGAGAAATGGTTCTGAAGAACCTAGGGGCAGGACAGGAATAAAGATGCAGACGTAGAGAATGGACTTGAGGACACGGGGAGGGGAAAGGGTAAGCTGAGATGAAGTGAGAGAGTGGCATGGACATATATACACTACCAAATGTAAAATAGCTAGCTAGAGGGAAGCAGCCGCATAGCACAGGGAGATCAGCTCGGTGCTTTGTGACCACCTAGAGGGGTGGGATGGGGAGGGTGGGAGGGAGACTCAAGAGGGAGGGGATATGGGGATATATGTATGTGTATAGCTGATCCACTTTGTTGTAAAGCAGAAACTAACACACCACTGTAAAGCAATTAGACTCCAATAAAGATGTTAAAAACAAAGGGATGTGGCTCTGATAGCTGGGAGTGAGAAGGAGGGAATTCCAGGCAGAGGACACAGCATCACAAACAAACAGCATCCCTGGGAAGCAGTGGCTCCATGAGCCCCATGTGCCTGAGGGACACAGTGGGGCTGAGAAGCTATTTCTTCCCCTTGAATTGAGGGCTCAAACTTCATTTTGTCCAAAGAAGGAAGCACTGATGAAGGCTTTGAGCAAGGGGAGATGAGATACTATCAGAGAGTTCAGAGATTTTCGTCAACACATCCCTTTTGCTATTAACCCTTGTAAGACAAAAAATGGGTCACAGCATGGTAGACAAGGCTTCCAGTGAGTCTTGCCTTCCTGCAGCACCCGCTTCAACGGATCCTCCAGTGCTACCTATTCCACCTCCCAGCTCTACGGCTGGGATTCCAAAGGTTCTCAGAGCACCTCAGGCTGTTTTTTGGCTCAGCTCCTTTTGTCTACAGTATTCCTTCTTCCTGATATCCTCTGCTTTCCGTTCTACATCTTCTTGTCCAGCGAGCCTACTCCAATCTTCCTCCAATTTATTCTTCAAGCACCTCCGTAACCAAACCCCTTTATTCCATCACTTTGATTGTACCTTGACTGTAACCTCACAGTCAAGGTGCAACCTTACAGTCAATAGACCTCAGACAAACTCTACTAAAAATATACTCGTTCAACAAATGTATTCAGATTATATCCAATGTCTCAATTCAATAGTAGGTGCTGGGATTCTTTTTAAAATCTTAGGTTTGAGTGTTCACTTTGTTTTTGGTTTTTGGGGGTTTTTTGTTTGTTTGTTTTGGTGTGGTGCTGTTTTTGGTTTTGTTTTGTTTTGTTTTGCCACATCGTGCAGCTTTCGGGATCTTAGTTCCCTGACCAGGGATTGAACCCAGCTCCCTGCAGTGGAAGCACGGAGTGTTAACCTCTGGACCAACAGGGAAGTCCCTCAAGTCGTTTATATAAACTAAAAGGCTTTGCAAACAGACAAGACTAAATCTCTTTGTAAAACATTTAGTCACACCTTAAAAGAAATAATGATTATTTTGTCTCATGAAAATTACAAGCTATACCTAAGATGTTTACCACATAAATTCTCATTCAATATAAAGTTTGTGAAATAAGTCATTATGCATTGAAAAAGTAGAGTTTATGCTGAATAATTATTCTTTTGCATGAAGGAAGGGATCTGACACATGTGAAAACTTTTCACTTTAGTTTGTTATTTCTAAGTCTCTTTATAATCCTCAAGTTCATACAAACAGCCAATGGCAAACTAAACTAAGCAAACCATCTAGTTGTTTCACAGAAGACATGAGATTCAGTTTAAATAATTCAAAACTATTACTGGCTTCAAAAACAAGCCTGGGGAACTTCCCTGGTGGCGGGTGCAGTGGTTAAGAATCCGCCTGCCAATGCAGGGGACATGGGTTTGAGCCCTAGTCCGGGAAAATCCCACATGCCACGGAGCAGCTAAGCCCGTGCATCATAACTACTGAGCTTGTGCTCTAGAGCCCATGAGCCACAACTACTGAGCCCCTGTGACACAGCTACTGAAGCCCACGTGCCTAGAGCCCATGCTCCAAAACAAAGAGAAGCCACCGCAATGAGAAGCCCTCGCACAACAACGAAGAGTAGCCCCCACTCGCAGCAACTAGAGAAAGACCACACAAGCAACGAAGACCCAACCCAGCAAAAACTTAAAACATAAAATAAATAAATTTTAAAAAACAGTTTAAAGAAACAAAACAAAAGCAAGCCTTTCTTCAGCAGTCATTAAAATAAGCACTATCTTACGTTCACAAGAGCTAAAGACATCAAGGCAGCCTAATGACTATCAGAGTGTGAATGTGATACAAACCTGGCAGCAGCTCAAAAAACTCTGTAGAGTTTCCTACCTCCCCTTCCTATTCTCCTTTTTATTAGGTGTTTGTGGAGAAACACTGTCTACACAAAATTCTCAAGGATTTGGAAGTGGGGAGAAAAAAGAAGTCAATGATTAGGTGCTCAGAGTTTCTCAAAACACATTCTGTCTCTGACCCAATCTGTTTCTCTTCTCCAACAAAACCCAATCAATTTGAAGAGTCTGTCCTCTTTTTTTTCACCTTCTGATCTTCCTACTTGATTGGAAACTGAACTTTTGTAAACAAAACTGATGACCATCTGAATGGAGCTCTTGTACTAAGCAATTGTGCAGTTTCCACAGCTATTCAAAGTTCAGGGAAGTGCGACCCAATCAAACACCCTTAACGTATGTAAGGTGCAGAGCTATAACGCTATAACAACTCTGCTGTTGCCGGCACATGAGTTCCCTGGTACACAGCATTGCTCTCTGCCTGTCCTAACCTCTTCTTTTTAATCATTTCCCATCAGGAAACTCCTAACTACAATTCTTGGTCCCTGTGACTCAGGGAGGATTTGAACTTAGTCCCTTGGCTCTAGAGATGGACCTGTAACCCAGGCCTAGTTAAAGAGAATATTGTCTCCTGGCCACTGTGGTTGGTTCATGGATAAGCATGTGACCCAGAGCCTATGAATCAAAATCAATCCTAAGACTTATGTTAACTATTTGGAAAGTTAATAGAACTTTCTACTCAGATTGCCAAACTTAAGATGATATACGCTTAGAACTTTTAAACTTCTTGCAGCCACACACAGAAGGAACCATGAATGAAGCCAAAGAGAAGATTCATAGGGAGGAAGAGCAAACTAGAGAGAGATGGAAGAAGAAAGAAAAAGAGAAAGAGATGATTATGTAGTTTGAGCTCCTGGATCAAACCACATCTGAATCTACCCTTGTATTTTTCGATTACAGGGCTTGATAAATTACCTTTTCTGCTAACAAGTATCTGAACTGATTTACATCACTTGCAACTGAAAGAGCCCTTTGAATACAAGGAGCTGCTTATATTCAAAACACAAGGAAAAAAACAGGAAAAAAGGACAAAATAACCCCAATAATTAGGTCAACAAAGGATGCAGACTTTTTCTAACAGATGAGTATGTCTTCTGAACCTCAGGCATGGGTAATCATAAAGGGGTGAGTAGAACTTGGTAGCTTTATGAGGATATTAGCCAATAAGAATTTTGGAGGACACAAAAAAATTGTGGATTATCTGGGTTTTATTTAATAACGTGCAAACTGGTCCACATTTTTTAAATGTATGTACGTAGGTATGTATGTCAGTTTTGAGTTAGAAAATTCTTAAAAATGTAAACTCAGGGGACTTCCCTGGTGGCACAGTGGTTAAGAATCCTCCTGCCAATGCAGGGGACACAGGTTCAAGCCCTGGTCCAGGAACATCCCACAGGTCGCGGAGCAACTAGGCCCATGCAACACAACTACTGAGCCTGTGTGCCACAACTACTGAAGCCCGCGTGCCTAGAGCCTGTGCTCCACAACAGAGAAGCTACCACAATGAGAAGCCCACACACCACAACGAAGAGTAGACCCTGCTCGCTGCAGCTAGAGAAAAGCCTGTGGAGCAACGAAAACCCAACGCAGCCAAAAATAAATAAACAAATTAATTAATTAATTAATTTTTAAAAAATGTAAACTTAGTCAATGCAAAACGCACAAGCTTTGTCACAAGTATCTGGCAGTCTGGGTGACAGCATATCATACTATCTTCCTTATAAGAACAGAGTTATGGCATTTTCTCTACATTTGTATTATGTTAATTTGGTCCTCATCTGGCTGTGAGCTATGCATATTAAAATGAAACACAGATAAGGTAAAATTAAAAAGGGCACTTTGGTGGGGAGGAGGAAGCAACAGAAAGTGAACCCATGGACGTAGAATAATAGGCAATGAATCCATTGTAACTCTTATGCTTTTCTCCCACTGAGAACCTCAACTCTTATTATCCTCTTCTTTGACAGGTATTGATATGAAATTTCATTCTGCAAAGTTTAAAGTGAATTTTAAAGTGCTACTTTTTCACATTCCAAGATTGGAGATTTTTTGACAATGGAACACTGAGATTCCATTCATTAGGCATCATTTGATTCCCTGGCAGTTCTCAGTATAGGAAATATTGTTTTCCAATGAAAAACTGCATTGTTACATGGCACCAGTTTCCTTTTAAACAAAACCCACAACAACAAAAAGATGACTTTACATATGCATTGTTGCTATTATATTTCTATTATAATATCAGTGTTTTTGTTTTTGTTTTTTTGTGGTACGCGGGCCTCTCACTGTTGTGGCCTCTCCCGCTGTGGAGCACAGGCTCCGGACGCGCAGGCCCAGCGGCCATGGCTCACGGGCCCAGCCGCTCCGCGGCACGTGGGATCCTCCCGGACCGGGGCACGAACCCGTGTCCCCTGCATCGGCAGGCGGACTCCCAACCACTGCGCCACCAGGGAAGCCCACTGTTTTTGAAATGAGAAGAGTAAAACATACGAAGAACACAAGAATGGGTTCATAAAGAAAATGTTGTCATATTTTTTTCTCAGGCATTTTTGTTTGCCTTTCTATCCAATGGAGAGGAAGTTCTGGGAGGCAAAAAGAAAAAAATAATGAAAAGTAGAAAAGGAGAAGCTCTTTCTTCCCAAGAAAGAGTCAATTTCAAATCTACTTGCACAGAGGACTTGGGAGAGCCAGTAAGAAATAGAAATGAGGCTTTCCTTGTGCTCAAGTATCAAAGATCATATCTAGGTTTGGTCCTGGCTGGGTATCCAGCGGCTCCATTCCCAAAATCCCACATCTGTTTAATTGTCTTGTGAGTGCGCCAGACTAGCAGCTGGCGATCAAAGAACAAGAAGCTTGAAACCAGAAGTTTTGGAGGAGGAACTATTACTGATGACAAAGCCCAAGGTTTGGACATGGAAGTTGGAAACTAAAGCGAGGGTGAGAAAAAGAATTTTCAAAGCGAAATCAAGGAATTGAAAACTTAGTTAAATGGATTACCTGTGTAGAGGTTGACATCTCTGAGAATGATGACAGTAGCAGAACCGAAAAATAAGGCAGTGAGTGAGAGGCTGAGGTCGTTATGAGGAAGGAACAGTGACCCATGGTTTGTAGATGGAAACAAGGAGAAGAGGTGACAAAAGAGGGCGGTGTGAACTTCAAAGATCGAGGGGTTTTCTTTTGGGGGGGGGCGGCAAGGAATATGACTTTATTCAGAAAGCCAGCAGGCCGAGAAGATGGTGGACTAGTGTCTCAAAGAACCATCTTGCCCAGGTTTGGAGGCTAGTTTCTCTTATAAAACTAAGAGGGGGAGGTGAGGAGGTAAAGTAAAAAGGATGATAAGCTGTTACAAATATTTCCTGGTTCTGGCCACTCTCCCGAGGGGATGTGTTAATTTCTTCTTTCCCGCGGCTCTTCAGCAGTGAGCCTGGTCAGGATGTCTCCTGTGAGCTCTTAGAGCAACAGGTAGAGCTCGCCATCCTCTACCTTTACCTGCTGGTCTTGGAGGGTCTCCTGGGGAGGGGGTGTATGGCTGTGGCTCTCTCTGAGGTCATGAAAGCTGGTGGCAGAAACATGGGGGAACATTCTTTCACTTGAACGCTTGCTGGAGGCCAGCATCTACTTGGGTAATGAGGACCAAGGCCTCAAGCTGGGGCTTTCAAAGAGGAAGGAGGTAGCTACCAAACAACAATGGGAGCCAAAGGCCATGCCCATCCCACTGCCTGACCTTGAAATAAAGAGGCAGGAGAGGAAAATTAGCCTCTCCTTGAAAGATTTTCCAGGGAAGAGGAAGGCTGCCAAGTTTGGGTCACAGGTTGAGGGAATATTCCAGGAAGAGGCTGACAGGATAGATGGGTTTGCTAAGCACAGAGTTGGGTTCCAGAAGTTTTGGGGAGGAGGAAGGACAAGTGGAGGAATTAGTTCGATTGGAGGGGTTGAGTGCTTCCGTGATAATGGATCAGTAGGTACCACTGAACTTCTGAACACAGAGAAGCGAGGCATGATGGCTCACCCAGGAGCAGGGCCTGTTCGACAGATGAGTTCTTGCCAGCAAGAACTGAATCAACATCCAGCAGGTCATTATAACTCGGCTGCAGCTGACACGAGCTTCTGGCATCTTATGATGGCAATTTCTGCTTCATTTTCGTCAAATTCCCTGAAGTCATAATATGCCTTCCATCCTGGTTTGTTTCAACTACAGTTGACAGCGTTGGTTTTAAATCCTCCCAAGGTTTTTAACATGTAATATTAAAGCGTTTCCAGTAATCCAACTGCCTCTGTCTCCTTGAAGGCATCTAGAGGTCCCATAAAACTTGGATTGCAGTAGCAGCATGAAAGTATTCCTTAGCGCTTTTCTGGGAGAAGAGGATTTTGACACCGCTAATGCATGGGTTTTCATACTAAATCCACAGAGATAAGATTTGCACCAAAGGAGTGGAGGGATATTTCGTGACAGGACTGAAGAAGTAGGGAGAAATTAGATTTCCAGGGTTGGTACAGCCCCCTGGTGATAAGGCAGGAAAAATCACTGCTCAAAGGGCAATGTATGACTCGGCCATCCAAGTTCATCAGGGACACAGACAAGCATCAAATACCCGCCATAGCCTTTCAGCTATAGGAGATGAGAAAGCAACTGAATGAGGAGGGATTTCTGCCTTCAAGATCCACATTCCACCCTTTTTGATTTTTATGCTTCCATTTAGCAGCAAAAGAGCAAACACACACACACACACACACACACACACACACACACACACACACACACAACGCCGCCATTACTTCAAAGTTGCATCACAAAGTTTTATTCTCAGCTGGGTCTGTGATTTGCGGTGTCCTCCCTGGGCTATCTATAAGACAGAGACCATGTCTGTGAATGCAGATGAGAATTTATGAGTTAATCTTCATTCATATATTTGAAAGGGAAGTCCTAGAAATAAACTCGTATTATTCCTACAGTATAGTTATTGTCGTATGATGTTCATCTTCTAGGAATAATTTGTATGAGTTGAAATGTAACAGGAGATTTTCAATCAGCCTTTAGGACTTTTTCCATAGAACTTTGTTTACATTTTCCTTGAGTACCTGACCAGAATGTGGGCTTTTTTCTAGCTCCATTTTTCAGATGCAGTTTACAATAATAAATAGAAATTAAAGGTTTGCAGTTAATGGGGCTTTTTCAAAAGAGGGCAAGGCTTTTGTTTGTCCAATCTTTAGACCATTTATCCTTTTGCTACAAATCTAAGAAGCTCACTACATGAAGTCCATTTTAAATGGAAATTGTTTATAAATTATAATACCTGATCTAGGGTTTGTTCTTATCATTACCTTGATGTTCACAATCCTCATAATTAAAATTTCCTTTTTCTGATGTATTATTGATTCTCCACATCGATAGTCTCATGTGACTCATATAGTAATCCCCCAGGTTTGCAGGGCAGGGCTTATTATAATTTTCTTTTTATAGGTGAGGAAACTGATTTTTTTTTAATGCTTAAAATATATAACCACTTCACGGGACTTCCTTGGAGGTCCAGTGGTTAAGACTCTGCACTCCCAATGCAGGGACCGTGGGTTCAATCCCTGGTTGGGGAACTAAGACCTCACATGCTGCACGGCCAAAACAAAACAAAACAAAACAAACAAACAAAAAAGATATAACCATTTCAAAATGTTAATCCTGGAACTCAGATGATCTGAATTCAAAGCTAGGACGCTTTGTACTAAAGCATGGGACTTTGTCATGATAGTATCTAATTCACTCTCTACTGCCCTTTTAGCTGAGTAAATATAATATTTAATAATATGTATTTATTGCATCCATTAGTCTTAAAAGCCTAGAACTCAGATGGACCCTGTATCATTTCCTAGGGCTGCAGTGGCACATGACCACAAACTTGGTGGCTTAAAACCACACCAACTCGTTCTCTCACTCCTCTGGAGGCCAGAGTTCAAAATCAAGGCATTGGCAGAGCTGGGCCCTCTGCAGGCACCGAGAACAGCCCTCCCTCAGCCCTGCCAGCTCCTGGGGTACCTGCCTTCCTTGTGGCCACATCCCTCCCCTCTGCTTCGTCTTCACGCAGCCTCTGCTCTGTGTGTCTGCTCCCCTCTCTTTTATAAGGACACTTGCCATGGGGTTAGGATCCACCGTGATCTCCTCATCTCCAGAGCTTGAACTTAATTACAGCTGCAAAGAGAGTTGCTTCAAATAAGGTCACATTCACAGTTTCCAGGACGTGGACATATCTTTTCGGGGAACCAGCATTCAATCCACTACAGATGCTGATCCCTGAATATTTCTCAGTGAAGACAGGACATGTTGTGTTCCTACACAATACCTGAGCACTATAATTGGAAATTTTTGAGTAACTAGCATTTTATAGCGGCCACTTGGAAAGTAAGTTGGAATCTGAATAAGTATAAGTTATACGCCTTTCACAAAAGTATTTATTGAAACCTTTTAGATATTTTTAAAAGTTAATAAGTATACAAAATTTACCAGTAATGGCTGTAACAGTGATTCTAAAGAAGTAGAAATACAGTGCTTATAGTACTAGGAGTTCAGGAGCTGCTACTTAAACTCATGATCTCATTCATCAAGTCGCAAACTCAGCAGATTTGGCCCCTCTAGTCCCTGGTACCCAGTTCACCTTGTCTTAAGGATACATAAGAAGAATATGCATTCCTGCCTCTTAGAAGGTAAGAGTGGCAGAAATTATACGTGTCACTTCCAGAGGAAACATTTTAATTACTGGAGCTCGACTTTGTACCCCACTTTTTCTCTGGCATGGCTATACTGGAAAACCACACTGCTGAGGAAGGATAGTGCTGAGCTTTCATGTGGAGGACAGCTCAGTTGACCTAAGAGTTCTCTGGCCTCCTGGTGGACTTTGCACGAGAGAGAAATAAATCTTTGTGCTGTAAGCTACTGAAATTTGAAGTTGTTTGTTAGTTCAGGCTAACCTAGTGCACGCTGACTAAAACAGCTATTTATACCAGGATTATAGGCTGCCGTGACAAAGACTCTAAAATATGTCGCAAGGCTTAGTGTTGATCCTACAGGGCAGGGGTGCGGGTAGTTATGGATGGCTACCCCCCGTGGAGGCTGGAAGATAGCACTCAGTCAAGGCAGTGGCAAATCATTTGGTAATATTATCACCTAAGAAAATTTATAAAAGGGAAATAAACTTGTTGCTCTAGAAGAAAGATCAAACAGAAAATTAGAGCATCTGCAGGTTGATGCCAGCCACACTTGGCAGGGTAGCATAAAAAAGAAAAAGAGGTGAATTCAGAAAAGAACAGAACGGTTTGCCATCAGGAGTAACTCAAAACAGAAGAATACAGAAATTTGGAGACCAGAGGGTTAGAAAATCAACTGCTTCTCAGAGACAACTTCGTGCAAAACAGGAAAGTGAAATTTAAACACTGAAGCAAGGATCATGGCGGGGGGAGGGGGGGGTTGGTGGTATGAACTGGGAGATTGGGATTGACATATATACACTAATATGTATAAAATAGATAACTAATAAGAACCTGCTGTATAAAAAATAAATAAAATAAAATTCAAAAATTAAAAAAAAAGCAGGGATCAAATCAAGGGTACGGCTGCCACATCAGGTTGAAATCTGGGAATGGATTAAAGTATCTCAGAATAAAGATATCATTAAACGTGGGGCAGCCCATCCATCCTTTCAACTGGACAAAAATAGCAAAGAGATTGAGTGTGTGACTTGCACTGGAACCTCAATAGACTTAATGGAAAAGCAACTGCAAATATAGAAAGTGGCCGGGGGGAGGGAGAGGGGAAGGGGAAGTAAGAGAGAGGAGAAAAAAAGAAAGAAAATTTTTCAGTAACCAATATCTCAGAAAACCTCGTGGGTAGGGAATTGACCCACAGAGATGTGCAAAATCAAGTAGATGAGAAGCCTGTGAAACTTTTGAGAGCATTTCTTGCCAAAGGAAGCCCAAGCCCGGACTCAGAGAGACTGGCTTTTGTGACTTGGAGTCACGGTTGGGACCTAACCCTTCTCAGGCAGGTAAAGGGCTAAGAAAGTTTCTTATCAAGGAGAGCGTTTCCCCAACGCCCATTCCAGAAGCAACAAAGGAGAATAAAGGAAGAACTCGCCTTCCGCAGTGTGGAACCAGGAGTCCCCAAGAACGGACAGGGCACCTCCTCTCGGGGACCGGAAGTGGGGCTTCATCACCAACATTCCACGTGGTCCTCACGTGACGGCGAATCTCAGAACTGTCCTATTTCTTTACAGTCTGTGGACCGTGGAGGGAGAATATAACCTGTCTTTTAAGTTTGTCTGTCTCTGTACCAAGAGGAGCCACGTTCTTCTCTGAGACCCTGGACCTTGTGGTAGATGAGAGCTTTGGGGTTGTTTCCCTTGAATGTGGATTGAGGAAGAAGAAAGGAAAGAATATTGGGTTATGGGGAGAGTGGTCTATGGATGACTTGGCAACTGTTTACTGATACCCATCCCTTCTCCTTTCAGACTCACAGATAATTGTATTCACCCTCCTGGAAGGTTGGGGAGCCCCGTGACTTGCTTTGGCTAATCTGATGTGAGCAGAAATGGTGTCACTTCTGGGTGGACGAATTTAATGGCAAGTACTTGACTCTCTTCCCTGGCAGGATCATTTTGGAAGCATCTGTTGGTAAAGACGTGTCATACAAAAATGAAGCGGAGGAGCACTGCTCTGTTGTCTCCTAGGTCCATAGAAGATTTATATACGTGAGAAATTGATTCTGTCTTAGGCCACTGAGATTTCTTTCTTTGTTACTGTAGCATCTTGACAAACCCAAGGTCAATACTGAAATCTGAATAAATATGTTCATCAATTTTCTATCTCTTTGTGGTTCTTGAGCTCACTTCCTGTGGTTCTATTTTAAAAGAAGTTACCTGATAGATAATCTAACAAATGAGAGCTTCAAGCTAATTCTCAAAAATCTGATACATTATTTAAAGTCTGGTTAATCTCTCCTTCAAAATAAAAGAGTAATTTCAACTTTATTAAGAGAAATCAAATAGTTTGATTCAAAAAGAAAACTTACATTCTAAATCTTTATATTAAGTAGGGTTCTCTCTCACAAAAAAACAACAACAACAAAAACAACCCACAATAGACAAGAGTAATCTTTTTGAGCTCTTTTTTTTAAGAATGACCATGCTTGGAACTTTAATGTCATTAGAGCCTACTTTTCAGCATGAATTCATCTACCTCAGACCCCAGGCATTTTACTTGATCTGGTGAGTGAAAAAGTTCTGTAGACCAAGAAAATTACTTAGCAATAAATACGTGAGAAATACTTTGACAGTTCTCCCGAGCTTTTTCCCCTGGCTATAAAACGCATTTCTTCTCCTCCCCAACTCTGCTGTCACTTTGAAAACCATCCAATAAATCGGTCATACCTAGCATAGTTACCCATAGGCAAAAAAAGAGAAAAAGAGAGAGACAGAGAATGAGAGAGAGAGAGACATCATTTCTTGAATTGAGATTAGGGCACCTTTGTCAAGATCTAATAAATTCTTTAAAGCCACATTAACACTCTGAAAGGCCAAACAGGAAATGCAAAGTCATCTCCTTATGGGTGTAACTTTCAAATAAGCCCCCCGCAAATTCATTACTGTCAGAATGTCCGTTGCCAGAAAGGGTAGATCCCACGGAGCCTTTTGCTGACAAAGAAAGCTCTCTGCAGTGTTGGTTGTTGCAGGTAGCGTATCAGCTTGGTCAGCTCAAGTCAGGAGACTGGGCGATTGTCCTTCAGCTCACCTACGGGCATCATCAGTGGTACATGTTTTAGTTAGAGTTATATTGGGGGCAATTTACCTGTGGGAGCCACCAGTATCTACCTGCTAATAAAGGTTTCCAACGTCCCCCAGCGGTAAATCTGGAGAGCTCCCAGTGGAAGGGTATTTACACCTTGGGGCACAGCCTGAGCTTGAAGGCTCGCGGATGGATCACAAACTGCCAGGCATGCAAGTGTGTACCGGGTCCAGTGTGGACCCTACAGAATCACGTCCTGGCCCTTTGATTATGTACTGTCTTGTCCCTGTCTGGATGACTTTTCAGAAGCTGACAGAGCTTTTACAATTTAATTGGTGTTGACACCTTTTGAAGCCATGCCTTGAGGCACTCGGGGTCATTGTGTGCTTTCTCTGTCTCTCTCCAGTGCTTCCACTTGGCTACCTGGCAGCCTGTGGTGCCTGGCTGGCCCCTGCACTTCTTATTCATGTACACACTTGTTCTGGGTCCTGTTACAAGAGCCCTTGTTAAACGCCCAGCAGGCAGCAGTGAATGGAGATTTTGACTATGTGGGATTTGAGGCCTCTGGCAATAATGGAGAATAAACTATAAATATAAAAGTTGCCCTGTTGTGGACTGTGTTGTTATCACCAAAGATTTATTCCAGAGGCCCTCAGAGCTCGGGTACTTTCTATGCCCACTCGTGGCTGCAGGACTGACAGTGAGGTTTCTGCTTTCCATTCTTGGGATGCTCTAACTATAACGTTTCCTCTGTCATTATTTCCAATTTGGTATCTTCTTCCTTCTTTTAGCGACACTGTCTCATAACCGTTGCAGGGATAGCATCAGGATTCTGACTTGCCCTCGGACTCTGTTACCTCAAAGCTTACGAAAGAGACCCGCTAAAAGAATGAATCCTGCATTGTTTTTTCGAATTCAGTTCTGCACGAGTGTCTTTCTGCCCCTCAAGAGACATGTTTAACAGGCAACTTTGTTCTTAGCTGCCAACGGTGACAGCCTGAGTAACTGTCATCTTTGGTAGAGCTTTGCTCCATTTGCCATATTTAAAATATCAAGATTTCCAGTCACCATCGTGAACTGCCTGTAAACTCTCAGGCTATCAAACTAATTTTCTTGTTCACAGACCCAATTAAAAAATATTCTTGTCTATGAAAGTGTTAAGATCTCTGGAAAGGTTTTTGGTTTCCCTTACCATCAAATGTATATGGTCTACGGTGAACATAATAAATCAGACAGATGTTTGCATTTTTTAAAAATTGATTTAAAAAAAAGACTATCAATTCCATATCGGGTTGCTGTCCTAGAAGATAGAATATATCAGAGAGGAAGTACATTCTGAAAAAAAATTGTGAGTGTGGTTATAGGAAACACTAAGATGGATTAGATAAAGCCCTGCCTTTATCATTTAAAAAGAGGTATAAAAACATACTCCAGTGTTCCCATTTGAATAAAGATGGTGAATATAGTAATCAGTGCAATTAAAATGAAGAATTTTTTAAAGTAAAAAAAATTTTTAAAGCACTGCTTGCCTTAAACATTCATATTGTTACATAATCTAAATCTACTGAATTTTCAGGTCATTATAAAAATCAAATCATAAATGAAAATATGAATATGATCAGTCATAATTTTTCCAGGGAACAATATAAATAATTTCCCCCAAATATATACACATTGGAGAACAGTTCACAACAGACATGATTTCTGTTTGAAACCATATTGCCAGCAGAAGATTTAAGGTAGAGATCCTTTGTCTCAACAAGAAGTAATTCAATTTCTTCAAAACTAAAGAAACAGTGAAAAACAAAACATCAGAAAAGGACTACTTAACTGAATGAAGAGACATTTGAAGGACAAATTCATCTTCCACATGTGCAAAGGTCTTAGAAATGTAAGCTAATCTGCTATCCTTCCAATACACCAAAGAGAGGGGAAGATGAAACCATTTCCAGTTATACTTACTAACAAGGAGCAAACTTAAAAACAGTTATGAACTTGCTTATAGTGAAAGATAAATGGTATTAGAATTTACAGGGTTGAAAATGGACGTATGACTCAGGCTTTTAGCTTTCTGCGGAACATCAGAGGTGGACAGGAAAGCATCGTCTGTTAGTCTACGTCAACTGCTGGCATTCCCATCACCAACTGTGTCATTTGTAAGTCCTGTGATTTGAGGAGACCACTCGATTTCTTTGAGGCTCAGTTTCTTCATCTGACATACAGGACTCCCTACTTCTGTAGGTTGCTATGAGGAATAAATTAGAAAATACATGTGCCAGAATCCACGACAAACCCATGAAACAGCCAATTAAAGTTTCCTTAGGTTTTTTTGAGGGGGGGGTTGGTTTTGTGGGTTTTGTCTGTTTGTTGCTGTTTTGAGACATGACACAATATTTTACCTTTTGTACCACTGAAGCCATCATAAGTCCTGGATTAAAAGTGTAAAAGCTTCTCCAGCACTGGCACATCCCTTTTGGAGATCTGGGGAAAGCACTGGAACAGGCATCAGGACACTGAGATTCTTGATTGGACGTTGGCCGGTCTAGTGTCTGGGGCTGGCGGAAATGTTTAGGCATTGCTTCAGAGGTGTAGCTATAAACCCTTTCCATGGGGGAACTTGTGTGCACATGAAAGGTATCTCCGGAGAAAGAAAAGAGTTTAAAAATGCCAGGTATGGAATTATGAATCATGAAATCCTGATAGATTGATACTGAGAGAAATGTACCATATCTGGGACAATAGAATCGTGGCTAAATAAAGCAAGTCAGTATCATTCTTCTCCATCTCAGCTCTAGCATAAATGGCAGTGGGTTGTCATTCATATATCCATTCATCGTATTCTTTTGAGTGCCTCTTTCCAGGTCTCATGCTGGGGATACTGAGAGGAATAAAACATATTTTATGTCCTTAAGCTCCTAGTGTAGGAAGCATCTTCACCCCTTCCACCCCTACTGAGTCCCCTGTAGGTATCTATCAAAATAATCCCACACTGTATTGACTTTATTTGCTTATTAATCATCTACCTCTTCACTTTAGGATCTAACATCCAGGGAGAGCAGAGGATGTGTTTTATTCATCTTTTCATCTTCGCAGGGCTTAGTATTTAACGGGTATTTAACAAAGGCATATGAAATGGATATTAATGAATGAATGAGTGAACAAATATGTGAATGAGAAAAAGGACGAGTTCACGGTTCACACACTGAGTGACTCGGAGAATGGACATACCTCATCATTTTTCGGGTCTCAGAGATGCCTTCTCTGATAGCACGGAAGTGGCCTCCTCTGGCTACAGACCACGATGTAAATTCTTTATGTATTTTTTTACATTGACTATCTTATTCCTTGTCTGAAGGCTACATACCAGCAGGAACTCTGCCACTCTGGTTCTCTTCCCTGTCCCCAGCACCCAGCCAAGTGCCTGTCATGTAGAAAGAGGTAAATCAATTTGTGTTGAATGAATTAATGGATCGACAATGGTAGGAAACTAGGACCCGGGGGCACATTTCAGAGGAAGAATTAGAAAGAGCTCAATTTGGGGGCGGGGTGTAGAATTTCAGATGAAAGCAGCAGAACCAAGTGAAGTTACCTGGCAAGTTGCTGTAAGATTTGTGTGGGAACCAGAGAAAGGTCAGAGTTGGTGTCACGGATGCAGACATGGGAGTCACCTCCTCTCCTGGTTCAGGACCCGACTCACAGCAGACAGTAAGTCAGCGATTGTTGAGGGGTCTCTGAAGGCAGAAATTCTTGAGAGAAGGGGATCAGGGGAGCAAGGGAAGGAAATGTTGTATTCTTCACTGTCACATGTACGTTTATTACTCTTAAAGAAACAATCAAAAGTCAGGACTCATAAAAAGATGGAAAAAACCAAATAGAAAAGTTGAACCTTGCCTTCCATGATAACTGAAGCAAGCTATGTCTATATATATACAGTATATGCAAACGATCTTTAGTTTAAAAAATTGTCAAACTACTGGTTGTTTTGAAATAATCATGGGTTGTAATGAAAGCCTTAGCTGAATTTATTAATACCGCCGTTTGTTTGTGATTATTCGACCCCGTAGTAATTGAGAGACCATCCAAAGTATGTGGATTGATTTACATTATTCCGTCAGAGAAAGACCATCATTCTTCCCTGTTCTGTGCCTTTACAGGTGGTTACATTAAGAAATGCCTTTTCGTTTTAATTTTATAATATTGTAGTTGAAGATTATAAAATAATAGAACAAGAAGGAAACTAAGAGATTATCTTGCCCAATGTCTTTATTTTACAGGGGGGACATTTAAGCCAAGGCGGAAAAAAACCATTTTTACAAACTTCCGTGTACTTTGGTTCTGTTGTTGAAAAATGAAAATCAAATGACAGTAGATTTTCCCTTTGGCTTTAGTTTCTAAAAATCTTAGAGAGAAATTGTCCACGCATGGTTCTTAAACCCTTCTAGGCATGTGCTTTCTAGCTGAACTCTCTGTCTTATTTTTCAGTAAAAACTCATCCTGATTGTGAATTAATCAATAAGCCACTTTAATCCACTTCAAAAGAAGGCGAGGTACCTACAGTAGTAATTACTTGTAGAATAAAAATTATACTCAAGAATGAGTTATTGGGGCTTCCCTGGTGGCGTAGTGGTTGAGAGTCCACCTGCCGATGTAGGGGACACGGGTTCGTGCCCCGGTCCGGGAAGATCCCACATGCCGCGGAGCGGCTGGGCCCGTGAGCCATGGCCGCTGGGCCTGCGCGTCCGGAGCCTGTGCTCCGCAACGGGAGAGGCCACAACAGTGAGAGGCCCGCGTACCAAAAAAATACCATTGGGTTTATCTAGGAAGATGAGACTTTTTTTTTTAATTAATGAATTTAATTTAGTGCCATGTTATCTCCATGAAATTGAACTTTAGATATATAGATTTAGGAAAGGAATGCCTTATATTGTGCTGGAGTAGTTACAGAAGTTTCCTGAGAAAAGTGGAACTTAATATGAATGCGCTCAATTTTATCCAGCTATTGTTTCACGATACACTCATTATTTGCTGGTTGTCCCTTATTTTGAATTTTCAAGAGGACACATTCAAACTAAGGTTCTATTAATACTAAGGGAAACAAGTAGTCCTTTCTTTCCCTTAGGAGATATAGAATAAAAAATATTTTATCCTATAATACAGGTTACAATTCTTGAAGTTTCACGACGAAAGATATGCTACTATTCTACACTTCTAGCTTTTAATTCTAACATGTTTCTTTAAATAGCAAACATCTCTGAAAGTAAATGATTTTTTTTCCATTAAAAAAGGTGACATTCTGGAATTGTCACGCCTCCCACGATAAAGTTCCGACAACCCATAGCACTAGGGCGGGTAGGGGCCCCTCACATGCCCATTGAAACTACCTCCAGACAATCTGATCAGACACAGTGTCCCTGCTGTCACTAAAATCTGAGTCACATTATTTAATTTAACAAATGGTTATTGAGTCGTCGATGTGCCAGGACACAGCTGCAAATAAAACTAAAAACCTGATCTCATGGGGTTACCTTCCAGTAGAGAGGAACGTTAAGCAAACAAACGAACAAATAACTGCCTTGTCAGATGGAGATAACTTTTAGAAAGAGGAATAAAGAAGGGTGAGGGGGTGGAGAGCCATGAGAGAGGAACAGGCGGTGAAGAGAGAAATATTGAGGTGGTATGGTGGGCACATGCCCGTAGACACGCTGACAGGTAGTAGGAAGAGCGTAACAGAGCATAAGTTAAGAAAAAGCAAACATGAGAGGCAGTGCATGTGACTAAACAAAAACAGAGAGATGGGATTCAGCTGGGGGATTGAAGTGGTGGAGGGACAGACTTGGATTTTCTAAGTCACTGTACCCCTTGATGCTAAGAGACGGCCAGATTAGGTCAGAACATCATCTGCCATGAACGTTGACTATGCAACTGGGGCTGTAACCAGCATGCTCTTCTGTTACCCGTGAGGCTTAAATTCTGTGCTTATCAAGACAGTTCCTTCCTCTTGTGACTCTCGTGAATTACCAGCCTGAGTGTTTCTCTGTTCCTTGAAATTTGAAGAACGTAAAAAGCTGTGCTTTAAAGGCAAAATTGTCTTTTTCTTTTTTTAACCAGATGAACTTTATTATCTTTTTCTTTCGGAAACTAATTCAATGTGATTTTTAGTCCAACGACTTTTTTAGTCGATAATTTTGGCTTTTTCAGGTACACTCTCCCATGATCTGTATTAATAATAACAGGTGTTTGGTTTTTTAAAATTTTATTTATTTTATTTATTTATTTTTGGCTGCATTGGGTCTTCATTGCTGTGCGCGGGCTTTCTCTAGTTGTGGCGAGCGGGGTCTACTCTTCGCTGCGGTGCGCCGGCTTCTCATTGCGGTGGCTTCTCGTTGCAGAGCATGGGCTCTAGGCGCCCGGGCTTCAGTAGTCGTGACACTCGGGCTCAGTAGTTGTGGCTCGTGGGCTCTAGGCGCCCGGGCTTCAGTAGTTGTGGCACACGGGCTTAGTTGTTCTGCCGCTGCGTAGTTGTGGCACACGGGCTTAGTTGTTCTGCCGCATGTGGGATCTTCCCAGACCAGGGCTCGAACCCGTGTCCTCTGCATTGGCAGGCGGATTCTTCACCACTGCACCACCAGGGAAGCCCTGCTATATTTATTTTTTAATTCATGATCTAAGCTAGCACCTTGAGTGAAATGGTAAGTATTGTCTTTTTTTGTTTAAATGAGAACCCTACAGATATTTGAATACAGCTAGCATGTGCTTCCTAATTCCTCTCTTTTCCCTATGGACCCCTAATTTGCTCTTTGTAGAATCAGATTTACAGAGTCTTTACCATCTAGTTGTGCGCTAATTCATGAATGTCATTCTTGAAATATAGAGTATGATGGGAATTTTTAAAAAATATTTATGGAGTGCTTCCTTTTTATAACTCTCCTTTCTTAACTTCTGTGGTAGCCAGTCTCCAAGATGGGTCCCCATGATCACTGCCTCCTGGTTTTCACATCTTTACTGGGGCTCGTTTCACACTGGACCAGGGTTGGTTTGGGTGACGAAGAGCTTATGGCAGAGCAATGGTAAGTTACTACAGAGTTAGGTTTTAAAAGACTCCAGTTTCAGTCTAGGGTTGTATCATTTGGGCATCCTCTCTCTCTATCTCTCTCATCACACACTCCTGAGGAATCCAGCTGCCAGACTCTGAGATCATTCAGACCATCCATGGAGAAGCTCACTCCACCAAGAACAAACGCCCCCAGGCAACAGCCAGTGAGGAACTGAGGGGCCCCTTGGGATGACTTCAGCCGTGGCCAACATCCTACTGCCACCTCGTGAGATACTGTGTTCGATGTTACTGTTCTGAGCTACTAAGTCTGGGGGTAATTTTTCCACAGTAATAAATAAGCAGCAGGGAACTAGTTCAGCTCCAGGATTTCACCCATCCTTCCCCACTGTCCTCTCTAAAGTCTATCTGAAACTCCCACCAGGGTCCTCTTCCTCTACCATTATTGAAAGGTTGACTTTCGACAGAAATATTGTCTCAGACGTCTCCTTTTCTCATTGTTTCTGAAAGTCCCTATTTATCCCCAATACTTTGAGTCACTGATTCACTGATGGTTCCCAAATATTTATTTCTAGTGCTGATTTATTTCTTGCCCACTGAATGTCCCCTCTTGGAGGTCTCAAAGGTATAACAGACTCTGTGGACCCTAAAACTAAACCTGTTACTGTTCTCTCTACACCTTTTCTAATTGCTTTTTCTAACCACTGGGTCTCAGCATCACAGTTTATGAAGTGGCCCAAGGAGACGGTGTCCTCTTTCTCAGCATCCACATTTAATCACTTTCTTTTTTTTAAATTAATTTTTATTGGAGTTGAGTTGATGTACAATGTTGTGTTAGTTTCTGCTGTACAGCAAAATGAAACAGTTATACATGTACATATATCCACTCTTTTTTAGATTCTTTTCCCATATAGACCATTACAGAATATTGAGTAGAGTTCCCTGTGCTACACAGTAGGTTCTTATTAGTTACTATTTTATATATAGTAGTGTGTATATGTCAATCCCAATCTCCCAATGTATCCCTCCACCCCTTCCCTCTTGGTAACCATAAGTTTGTTTTCTACATCACTTTCTAAATCATGTCATTTCTGTCTTCACTATTTCTCAGTTCCCTCTTTTCCTTTCCATCCTCACTACCCTGGCTCAGATGTTCTCTCTCTTATTTCCCTAGTCCTTGTCTTCACCCAGCCTGAGTAATCTTTCAAAACACAAACTAGAAAACTCACTGCAGAAAAAATAACTTGTGTGTCAATGAAAAACTAAGAATTTCCTGAAGGACACCCCTCTTGATCACCCGATTCTGGTTTTTCATTATTTTTTTAATTTTTATTTTTTGGCCTCACCACATGGCTTGCAGGATCTTAGTTCCCCAACCAGAGATTGAACCTGGGCCCTCAGCAGTAAGAGCACAGAGTCCTAGCCACTGGACCACCAGGGAACTCCCTGTCCTTATTTTTAAATTACTTTTAAGCATAAGTTTTGGGTAATGGATAGACACTCGCATTCTGGCCGGTCAGATAGTGGCTCAATTGACTTGCCTTCTCCAGCTGTGGAAAAGCCAGTTTTCTCTCTGTTATGCATTCATTTCAAAGTTCCTTTACTCCATATAAATTTGTGCTTCTTGCCTTCTTTTATGAACCGTTCTAACATCTGCCTGATTCCCCCATGATTTAGATAAATTCTTAACATGTGTTCACTTTTATACCTGTGTAAGAGTCGTGATTTTACCTTTTTTTGAGAATTGTCTTGAACTCCTCTGCTTAAAAAGTGTCCCTAGCGCCTGTGGGATCAAGTCCAGACTCCGTCTTGTGACATCCCTGGTCACTGACAAGCTGCTTCCTAACTAAATCCTGTCTTCCCTGCCGCCCTGGCTCCATACAGCCTACGCCCCAGCTAAACCGCTTGCCGAGATTTGCACATAGGATGCTGTTTTAATGCTATTCCTTTTCCCATGAAGTTTCTCTGCTTCTTGGTCTGGAAGATCCTGTAGGGGAGGAAAAAGTTTTCCCCGATCCTCCTAGGGTCCCTGGCTAAGCCTGAAAATTAAACGGATAAAGACAGTTTAACAGGAGAAAAGCATACAAATTTTAATGAATTTTTACACCTACACTGGAATTTTCACGAGAGAATAAAGACCCAAAGAAGTGACCAGAGCAGGAAGAAACAAGAAATTTGTGACGAATTGACTGGACAAAGGGGTTTGGGTGAAGGGGACTAAATGGTGAAGAAGTAACGAGGAAGATACAGGTGGGGCTAACAGCGTTTACTGATACAGATTTTTCAGCCCCCAATCCGCTGTCTCTGGGATAAGAATGTGTTCCCTCCTTCTGGTACAGGGATGGCCTCTTTCACAGGGGATTTTCATGACCTTTTCAGGGAAGAAGGGGGTGGGGGAACAGGTGGGCATGCCCTTCCTGCTTCTGCTATATTCTCAAACTCCTTCGGATTGAGATGTTCAGTATATGCCAAGGTGTCACAGTCTGGGGGAGCGTGTGCTGAACCCCATCAACGCCTGTGGCCATGTCAAGCCCTTCCCATATCGAAGCAGACGTAACTGCTTCCTATTCCAGGCATCATGTATTCATCCTTCTTGTATCACACTATAACTTTATTTTTTTTTAAGTTTTATTGGAGTATAGTTGCTTTACAAAGTTGTGTTAGTCTGCTGTACAGCAAAGTGAATCAGGTATACGTATACACATATCTCCTCCTTTTTTGGATTTCCTTCCCATTTAGGTCACCACAGAACACTGAGTAGAGTTCCCTTATAGTTGCTTTACAATGTTGTGTTAGTTTCTGCTATACAGCAAAGTGAATCAGTTATACATATACATATATCCCTTCTTTTTTAGATTTCCTTCCCATTTAGGTCACCACAGAACACTGAGTAGAGTTCCCTGTGCTAAACAGTAGGTTCTTATTAGTTATCTATTTTATATGTAGTAGTGTGTATATGTCAATCCCAGTCTCCCAGTTTATCCCACCCCCTGCCTTTCCCCCTTGGTAACCATAAGTCTGGTGACTCTTTTTTGCTTTTCAAATAAGTTCATCTGTGCAATTTTTCTAGATTCCACATACATGTAAGCAATATTATACGGTATTTGTCTTTCCCTTTCTGACTTACTTCACTCTGTAACTTTACATCACAATATGACAATGCTCTCTACAAATCTGTCTCCATAAAATACTTATTTTCAGAAGGATTATGCTCAGTTTACCACGATAATCTCAGTATATATCACAGTTTCAGTCAAACAAAGACAATTCATTGGACACCTGAGAAATGTTTCCACCTGCACAAGATATGATCACACTGCAATAAACGAGACACAGCACTTGTCCCGAAGGAACTCACAGTTTAATTGCAGACAGGACCCAAATCTCATGTTTTTTAGTGAAATGATTATCAATGAATATCAAACATAAAAATATGCCCGACATAGTCTTTTCCCCTCTTTTAAATTTCCCATTATCACCACGTTACGTTTCTGGCCTACACTAATAAGTAACCATTAGAAATTGTTTCTCCAAGTGAGAAAGTCATCCTTTTGGCCTGAAGTTGAACCTATAAGCTCCAAGGCCATTATTTACAAATTGGGTTTAGCTGCACAAGCGTTTTGGCAAACAATAGGGCGGGACTGATTGTTTGGACATTTGAGGGGGCTGGTTCAGCTGGGCTTCTTCCTTTCTTCATATCTAGTCCCAGAGAACCAACGGTCCCTATGAAACACAGTTTGCTCAAATTATTTATTTTAATTAATTAATTTATTTATTTATTTATTTTTGGCTGTGTTGGGTCTTCGTTTCTGTGCGAGGGCTTTCTCTAGTTGCGGCAAGCGGGGGCCACTCTTCGTCGCGGTGCGCGGGCCTCTCACTATTACGGCCTCCCTTGTTGCGGAGCACAGGCTCCAGACGCGCAGGCTCAG
>NC_041217.1:3642843-3686632 GCF_002837175.3 Physeter macrocephalus
GGAGCACAGGCTCCAGACGTGCAGGCTCAGCGGCCGTGGCTCACGGGCCCAGCCGCTCCGCGGCATGTGGGATCCTCCCAGACCAGGGCTCGAACCCGTGTCCCCTGCATCGGCAGGCAGACTCTCAACCACTGCGCCACCAGGGAAGCCCTGCTCAAATTATTAATCAAATTAATTAATTATTGGATGGATGGAGGATCGATGGTTGGGTCAGTGAGTGGATGGTTGCATGAATTAATGTGAGCCAGACTCAGAGCTGAGTGCCAGGTTGTTACTGTGCATGCCCTATAATATACCTCATTAGCCTCACCCAAAATGTATCAGACTCTATGGGGCCACCACACATGGCTGACTTCCTGATGAAAGTCAAACGAAGCATCAAGATTCTGACGTGGGTTCTCCCTTCTCCAACCGCGACACATGAATTAACATTGTCATCTTCATTCTGTACTCGTGTGGTTTACTCAGCTTTGCATTTGACTGGTTAAATCTCACTTTAGAGCCTACGATTTTTTTTAAATGTCTTCTTCATTCCCTCATTTTACGTCCTAGGAAGCTGAGCTTGAGAATTAAGACGATCTACAGAGCTTACCATTTATATGGACAAGACTTTAACCCACATCAACAGAACTTTCATACCCCAGGAATCTCTTGCTCAGAAACATCAGTTGCAGGTGACTTCCTTGCCCATTCCACAAGCTTCCTCAGGATTCATCAGCTTTTCCATAGAAAGCATCAAATGACAGTTTATGTCCCCAAACTCTTTTTTTTATTCTGAAATAACTGGCTTTTTATTGAAGTATTTACAGTGTTGTGTTAGTTTCAGGTGTACAGCAAAGTGATTCAGTTATACATGTATATGTATATATATATATATACACTTTTTCAGATTCTTTTCTCTTGTAGTTTATTACAAAATATTGAATATAGTTTCCTGTGCTACATGGTAGGTTGCTTATCTATTTTATACTAGTGTGTATATACTAGTATAGTATGTGTGTATATGTTAATACTAGTGTGTATATGTTAATCCCAACCTCCTAATTTATCCCTCCCCTCCCTCTCCCCTTTGGTAACCACAAGTTTGTTTTCTATGTCTGTCCCCAAACACCAGTCATAAGCTGTTATGTTATGGTTCCTACACAGTCCTAACTCAGCCTCAACCTAGAAAGACCTGCCTCAAACCAGGCTTCAGCACCTGGATAAATGTCCCAGTTTCCCCTCTCCTGACTGACGTAGCACCGATGCTGTCTCTGCCCAGGTAGCATTCTCTTTTGCCTAGGTAAAAATAAACCCTGCTGTGCCTTATCACAGATTACTTTGGTGATGTCTTGTAGAACCAGGATTCAACGCTTCAGTCGCGCATATGGTTTCTAGAGACACGTGTGGAATAAGGAGAGAGAAGATGTTCACCTGGGTAGATGGCCAGGCGAGCTGAGTTGTCCCTAATAGTCAAGGAGGAAAGGCCCCACCAAGTCCCGTCTCACACGCACACACACCAGTAGCAGCTTACTCTTGGCTGTTCCTCTTCCTTACAGTGGAGAATCATGATTCTAAAGGTTGCCCTAGTAGCAGTTAAAATCATCTACAAATGGGTAGAACTTATCTATAACTGGACATAATAATCATCTCTAATAATAATAGCCAACCCTCTGGGCCAAATGAGGATTAAACGAGTTAAAAGATGTCAAGCACTTAGAACGAGGTGCACACATAGCAGGTGCTAATATATCGCAAGATGTGTTCTAGCCTCAGTCAAGTCATTAACAAAAAGGCTGACTGGGACTAAATGAGAACAGAGTTTTAGAAATGTTAGGAAAGACTCTCCCAATTGGATATAAATCTGTTAATCAACAATCTTTCTGGTACAGAGTTCAACATATTGTGAATTTAAGTGACTCCACAATCCTGTAGTCTGTATTCCTCCAACTTCTCTACCAAAATATCTAAACATGGAAACATAATGTCTAAAGTATTTTCCTCTTCTTAAGTATAACAACCCAATCAAAAAAAAAATAGGAAATATGGTTTGTGTGGTAGGATTTGTTCCCATTGACTTATTTTTATGTTAATCTGCACCTTGGAAAGATTCCAAGAAGCCTGGTAGGTACTGTTTGCAAAAGAAAGAATTCAGGCTGTGGGTGAAAGGGTGGGCAGGACAGGAAGTCAGGGGCACTAGGGCAGGACGGGGGAGGGGGGGGGTCTTCGTGCAGAAGTGAACAGTCTCAAAGTCAAACTTTACATGCTTAATTTCTCTGCAAACACTGGAGATCGCATTTAGTATGTCATTTTTTTCTTTTTCAAAATGTGGAGTTGGGAGAGAGACCCTAGATCAGCATTCCTCCGGGTCCTCTTGTTTCTAAATTTGTCTGAAGTCCCAAAGGCAAGAGATCACCAGCCTGACCCATGGGTTTATGATTCTCAGCTCACCATCCTGCAGCTGGGATTTCAGAGTCAACCTCGGAAATTTACTTCCTTCAGGCTTAGTTTCCAAAAAGGATACGGAAGGAAAAAAATGTTTAGAAAAGTAGATGCAAAAAGGTTGGATGAAGTTCACAGAGCCTGAAGAAGGCAGTGAGTTACGCATGCAAACCTACAGACTTTGTTGTGTATCTCAACAAAATGTGACATTTCTAGAGGGATGTCACCACCATGATGGCCTGCACGTTCGATTTCATTACTCAGGCCTCAGCTGGGACAAAATCCAAGTTTAAAGTTGTTTCTAGGCCTTAAGAAAAAGAAACTACTTTCTTTCTACAGAAAAGCTCTCTCTAGAGAAGATGTATGAATTGTGGGTTGTCTTTTCATAAAACTTTTAAAAAACACTGTGAGTATGAAGGTACCATACTCAGCCCATGAAAACTGTCCAATCCCCAAGAGTGAAAATGTTTATTAAGCATATTATGGGTGCTAGAAATGAGTATTTTTATCCAAATCTGTAGCCCTTAAAAAATAGGAAAATGGGTCCTTTTGTTTGAAACGTGTTCCAAGCTTTAAATTTAAAACACAATACAAGGTGATGGGATTCAATTTTTATTTACCCAAGGCAGAATGAAATTCTCTTGTCTGAAACATAAAGAAAAGTTTTTCTCTCTGTTTTTTTGAGGTTGCTTAATGAACAGAATAACTTATCTCCCCTGTGAACTGTCTCCTGCTGCCACAGAGGGGAGTGTAAGTTAAGGAAGAGCCAGAAGAAAGACTAGAGAGAGGAGAAAGACATCCAAAATCCAACTGTAACAAAGTGGCTTTAATGTAGCAGTGATATAGAATTCAAATCACAATGCAGAACAAATAAGGTTCCTTGTTTATGCCACTGTAGGTTGAGGATGGCAAGAATTCTGTTAACAATGCCACAGAGCAGAGCCATTATTTCGTATTGCAATTTGGGAAATAAATACAATATAGCTTTCTCCTTTCTGCCTCATTTGTAAAATAAAACTCTAGTAAGAGAATAATTGGGGCTTCCCTGGTGGCGCAGTGGTTGAGGGCCCGCCTGCCGATGCAGGGGACACGGGTTCGTGCCCTGGTCCGGGAAGATCCCACATGCCGTGGATCCTGCGCGTCTGGAGCCTGTGCCCCGCAACGGGAGAGGCCACAACAGTGAGAGGCCCACATAACGCAAAAAAAAAAAAGAGAGAATAATTGAATCTGAGGACCAGAATGCCAGATAAAAAATATAGAATATTGGATACATGTAACAAACAATCCCTCTCACTTGACGTTCCTTAAGACAAGCAAATTTTCCTTAAAAAATTTAAATTGCTTGTAATTGGGTATTTCAGAATGTTTGAGAAGATATAAATAAAATGAAAATAAAATTCCCCTAGTTACAAATACATTTATTCCAACAGGAAAAAAAGAATGACTCAAACTACTATAGTGTTCAATTCTGAGCGTATAAATAGGAGAGAATCATTTGATGTTAACATTTTATTGATAACTTGCAAAAAAAGGAAACAGCTTGTTTAAACTTATTGGTCTTAAAAATTAAGCTTTGTCATCTTATTTAGACCACGGGTTAATTTATTAACCTGCCTGTGTAGGCAGAGGAGAAGTACATCTGTGTCTGGTGTATTTGAAACACTGCAGATTTTACATTAATGCGATTTGATGCAATGAAGCCCTGCTCCCTGTATGCGACCAAATGAAACTAATGAAATAAATAACTAGTAAAAGTGTGTATTAGCATCTAGTCAGAGAGAGGGAAAGCATGGACATTTTTAAGACTTATAATTCCCAATTGCTTTCCAGAAATGTTTGCTTGTCTACGATTAGATTTAAACATACACCAGCAGGATAAGGGAGCAGACCCATCTTGCAACGTACTCACCAACACTGAGCATTATTGCTTTATTAATTCTTACCAGTTTAAACCCCTCAAGGATGTTGTTGTTCTTTAATTTATAATTGTTAAATAGATTAGGTAGGTAGAAACATAGATACATACATAGATAGACACCATTTTCTATTTATTTTCAGACTTTCATTATGCAAACTTAAAACACACAAAATTAGAGAGCACAGTATATTGAGTTTCCAAATACCCATCACTTGGATTTAACAATTGTTAACATTTAGCCTTTTTTTCTCCATCTATTTTTTACCCTCAACAGATAAAGTTTTTTTCTCCATAATGCTATTTTCAAACCCCCCAAATTATAGTAATTTCTTAATGTACTCTAATGCACTTACTATTGCATTTTCTCCAGTTTCTCCAAAATGTCTTTTTATGCTTGATTTGCTTGGATCAGAATCCATTGCATTCTGTCAATGCGTCTCCTAAGCCTATAACGGTGCTTCCTAATTATGTTTATTTGTTGGAAAAAAAAGGTTAATTTGTCCTCTAGTCACCCCAGGGAGTGAAAGAGGCAGATTATGTCCTCGTGGTTCTGTTTACCACGTTTCCTTATTCCCTATATTTCTTGTAAACTAGTCATTTTATCTAGAAACTTGATTAGATTCAGTTGGAAATTTTGGGTAAAAATTACTCCAGAGATCATGCTGTGGACTGTCTACTGCATCAGTCAGGAGGTTCTGATGTCTGAGTGCTCTATTTTTTATTTTAGCTGTTTTTCCTCTTTACTGTAAATAAGAACTCCCCCCCCAAATAAGAATTGTATATTTTTGATAAAGACAAAAGTAAATCCTGAGTTCATTCTAATATTGCTACTTTATACTAAGGATTATAGAGCATTTACTTAAATGCTGTCTTTTATATGTGGTCTTTTTTCTCTTATTCTGAAAACCATGATTCCTAAAAATATCACCATAATTATTTATACACTTTTATCAAATATGTATTTTAACAAAATAATAATGCCAACACTATCACTAACTAAGCCCTCTGAGTACAGTTTAAGACTTCTTGGTTTTTTGTTTTGTTTGCTTTGTTTTTTTGGTCTTAGGTTTATACAGTCAAAATGCTACGTTTTAAAATAACTTAAAATAATTATCCCCTCTGCAGTTATTCTAGTAACTTGCTATACAGTTAGGTTTGTTTATTTCAATGGGTTTTTGATTTGAGGAAAATTCTTTGGATTTGATTTGATTTGAACTTTGTAAAACATTAAGTGGGTCTGTATTCAAAGCTTCAAAACAAAGTACAGAGAGTTCTAGGGTCCTACTTTTTGTCCAGAGATTTGTAGATAATCAGTTTTGTGACTGTTCTGTTTATCGTTTCATTGTTCCTTTTGAGATGCAGACAAGTAGATACACGTGCTCATATTCGCTCCCTCTTTCTTCCACAAACTACAGCATTCCATGTAGTGGTCTGCTTCTTATAAATGTCTTTTTATTTTAATTGAAATATAGTTGGTTTACAATGTTGTGTTAGTTTCTGGTGTGATTCAGTTATACATATACATATTCTTTTTCAGATTATTTTCCTTTTCCCAAGTAGATACACGTGCTCATATTCGCTCCCTCTTTCTTCCACAAACTACAGCATTCCATGTAGTGGTCTGCTTCTTATAAATGTCTTTTTATTTTAATTGAAATATAGTTGGTTTACAATGTTGTGTTAGTTTCTGGTGTGATTCAGTTATGCATATATATATTCTTTTTCAGATTATTTTCCATTATAGGTTATTACAAGATAATGAATATAGTTCCCTGTGCTAGATAGCAGGTTCTTGTTGTTTACCTATTTTTTAATATTAATTTTAATTTTATTTTATTTTTATTTTTTTTTTTGCGGTATGCGGGTCTCTTACTTTTTAATTTTTTTTTTTTTTGCGGTACGCGGGCCTCTCACTGTTGTGGCCTCTCCCGTTGCGGAGCACAGGCTCCGGACGCGCAGGCCCAGCGGCCACGGCTCACGGGGCCCAGCCGCTCCGCGGCATGTGGGATCCTCCCGGACTGGGGCACGAACCCGCGTCCCCTGCATCGGCAGGCGGACTCTCAACCACTGCGCCACCAGGGAAGCCCGACCTATTTTATATATAGTAATGCACACCTGTTAATCCCAAATACCTAATTTATCCTCCCCTTTCCATTTTGATAACCATAAGTTTGTTTTCTGTGTCTGTGAGTCTATTTTCGTTTTGTAAATAAGTTCATTTGTACCATTGTTTAGATTCCATATATGTGATATCATATGGCATTTGTCTTTCTCTTTCTGACTTACTTCACTTAGTATGATTATCTCCAGGTCCATCCATGTTGCTGCAAATGGCGTTATAAAAATGTCTTTTTATAGTGTCTTTGAGTTACAATTCAGGTTCATGCAATGTATTTGGTTGATGTGTAATTAAGTACTTTTAAGGATGTAGTTTGCTGGTTCTTAATGTGACTACAATATTAATCTTTCAAACCAGATTTTAAACATCTTCACAGCCAAGACTATCTTTTACCGTATCTACTGTACTTTCCACTCTACCTAGCTCAGTGATCATTTTCTTTTTCTTTCTTTCTTTCTTCTTTCTTTCTTTCTTTATTCCTTCCTTCCTTCCTTCCTTCCTTCCTTCCCTCCCTCCTTCCTTCCTTCCTTCCCTCCTTTCTTTCCTTCTTTCTCTCTCCCTTTCTTCCTTTCTTTCTTTCCTCTATTGAGAACTCTTATGATCTACCTTCTTAGCAGATTTCAAGTATACAATACAGTATTGGAATTTAAGTTGGTACAACCATTATGGGAAATAGTCTGAAGTTTCCTCAAAAAAATTAAAAATACAATTGGCTTGTGATCCAACAGTCCCACTTCTGGGTATATATCCAAAAGAAATGAAACTATTTGCTTGTTTATCTATCTCTTTCTCCCTTCTAGAAAGTTGGCCCCTTAAAGACAAAGCACCATTCAGGGTGACTCACAGGTAGCAGACATTTACTAGACAACAGCTAACAGCTAAATTAAACTGACCCTACATCTGCTAGTTATCATTACTATTAAGAATTATAACTAATTTTGGTTTACGTTATTTTTAAGTTTTAGACTTTTCATCTTTATTTCTGTTCCCCGTGCTATACTTCTGTGTAATGTGGAAGAAGAATGTATTTTTCTCAAAGAGAAATAAAATCCAAAACATTTAGTGCTTTCTCTAAGAAAATAATTTAGAGAAGACAGTATCTGAATTCTCTAAAAGAGGCTTCAAATAAAGCAGATTATTTGACTGTTTCTGCAATTTGAAATGCTGTTCTCTCATGAAACTATTTGTTTCTCCAAAATGCGTCTCAAGCTCTGCTTCCATTTATTTACATGTTGTATATTATCTGCTGGCAGCTAAAAGATTTGCATGCAGTTTGTCCATCTCTGAAAGATTTAGAAAGCAGGGTTTGCTTGTAGGACCAAGAGTTTGGCGACAAGGGGTACAGGAGACTGGAGACCGTCAATCTACTGGCATGAAGTTCAAATTAGGACTCGCATTCCCTGGCATCAGAGAAACCCACATGATACCACCTATTGGAAGTCGGACAAACTCTTCAGATCACTGTGGCACCTCCTCAGGAAGGTCCCCACCAACCCTAATCTCCTTCCTTGCTTTATTTTTCTCCAAAGCTTGCCAATTTTAATTCCAAAAGTGTATAGGATCTGAGAGGTCTGAGAGGTTACCCTACTGGTGATATGTAAATATGTAGGTTTTATAAACACACACACAGAATAATGAGACTCTGGACTAGAGACAGACTTTTAATTATTCACTCTATTTGTTGCCCGTGGCTGCCATAAGCAATAACCAAGAATTTATCAGTTTACAACAACAGAAAGATAATCCAAGATCCAAGATAATCCAAGATCAACTCCTCCTCTCAAGATCCTCATTGAATCACACCTCTTTTCATATAAGGGAGCGTGAACCTCTTTTGCCATCTAAGGGAATATTCACAGATTCCAGGATTAGGACGTAGACGTGTCATTTTGGAGGCCACCGTCCAGCCCACCTCACTCACAGGTGTTGTGTTTGCTCCCCACAGGGAGGCGAGAGAGGTCCTAAAGGCGCCTCATATACGGTGGAGTTGTATCATAGAAGAACTCAGAAACTATGAAAATTGGAGTTTATACAGGATCAGGGGCACGATGGCCCCTCTTCCCCTTCAGAAATGGAGATGCAGCATTATTTGCTCTGGAATGTGAACAAATCCCCTCCGTGAGCAGGAGGGAAGCTCCTTGGGTTTTTACTACCCTAGAGTGTAAGCAAACGGGTCCAGGCTGGTTTCCTTGTCCACAGGGTGGAAATGAGTGGCTCTGGGGAGAGGAGGGAAGTGCCCTTATGTCCCCAGGCATCTGTTCCTTAGAGGTGCTAGCCCATCATTCTTTAACCCAGGTTGACAGGAATTTCTGCTAAGAGAGCCCTGATGTGCAGAAATGGAAAACATTCATGAAGCATTGTTTCCCGAGAGTCAATGTTTAATGTATTATAGATTCTATTATTGATCTTTTTTATGGAATAACTAGAGGATAAACTATACCTGAGGGCAAGCATTCGTCTGTTTTGTTCACTGCTATGTCTTCAGACTCTAGAAGTGAGTCTGGCACGTACAAGGTGCTTGATAATTTGCCAAATGAATAAATAGCATCTTGCAAAGGGCCGCTTACCAATGCCCAGGAGAGTGGCAAATGCTCTGGGCCTCTCCCCGTCCACACTGGGCCTCCAGGGGCAGCACCTAACCACCACCAGCTGGAGAGGATTCGGGTAAGGAAGCCATACAAAGCGGGTAGTGTTTACGACAGCAGTCATAGTAGGAGCACTTTCTTCTAGCTTTCCTCTCAGAACCTGAGTTTTGTTTTTGTTTCTGTTTTGTTTTTTTGCGGTACGCGGGCCTCTCACTGCTGTGGCCTCTTCCGTTGCGGAGCACAGGCTCCGGACGCGCAGGCTCAGCGGCCATGGCTCACGGGCCCAGCCGCTCCGCGGCACGTGGGATCTTCCCGGACCGGGGCACGAACCCGCGTCCCCTGCATCGGCAGGCAGATTCCCAACCACTGCGCCACCAGGGAAGCCCAGAACCTGGGTTTTAAAGAATGATTACTATACTTACTAAAGCCACCAACGGCCTTTTGGGAGTGTGTCTATTTAACCAGAAATATAGAAGAAAAGTGACATTCGCTGAATAAATTAGGTCTTCCAAACCCCTACTTTGTCATAATTTAAAATTATGTTTAACCTCTGTAATTTATGTCTGTTCTTTTCTGCTCGTTACAGTTACCAGATAATTGTTATCTTCCAATCGTATGGTCTCAGAAAGCATGGTCTCCAGGGATAAATTTTTTTTAAATGCCATTTGTTTCAAAACAGACAGAGATTAGGGACACAGTGTGAGGGAGAAAACAAGTCAAGATTCCACGAGAACAAGTGCACCTCTGGTAGGTCTTATTCCACTGTAGGTTTTACCAATGAACACACACATCTCCACCACCAAATCCCACCTCAAGGCATGACTTAGAGGGTCTGAAAGACAAGAACATCTCCAGGCAGGTCCTGATGGCAGTTCTCAGAAGCCACGTGAAGGTCACTCCCCTGATTTATTATACACCTGCATTGCACCCAGGTCTTCTTCTTGTCACTTACCACGTTAGTAGCTTTATATTTATTTGTGAATGTTTTCTTGAATATGTCTTCCCAACTAAAACGTAAGCTCCATGAGGACAAGGACTGTCCCTATTTTGCTCCCTATTATAAACCAGATACATAGTACCGTGCCTGATATATAGCAGATGATCAGGAAATATATATCAGGAGGAAGGCAGGAAGGCAGGAAGGCAGGCAGGAAGGAAGGGAGAGAGGGAGGGAGGGAGAGAAGGAAGGGGAAGAATCTCGTTTGCCTTCATTGTCTTCTTGTCGGGACAAGTATAGCTGATTTCCTGTAAGTCCCAGAGATCTTCTCCAGTGTATTCTTTCTCTGGGTATCAGCCTCCTCACCATGGCAAAATCTGGCTTAGAAAAGTTGAAAATCTGCCTAAAACTCTAGCAGGCTCTCAGACTCTTTCTCCTCATTCTGTTGCATTAGACTTCCTTTAAATCCAGGTATCCCGGCCTGGGATCCCAGGCAAAGAAGGAGAAAAAGGCCATCCGCTCTATAAATTAAAAGTCCATAGCCTTTAACACTCCTGACTGATACAAATGCTGCAATGAAGAGACAGAGGAATGCGGAAACGTGGTTCGATTTCCTTTGACATCAGCAGCCGGGTCTTGCGATACTGCTCTTCCAGAAGCGCTCTTTGACGAATGGTACCCCAGTGATGCGAGCAGGTGATGGTAGCCAGAGCTTCAGAGGCGGTCGCCTGCCCTCCTAACTGGTTGATGGATCTACAGAGCCTGAGCCAGAGGGACCCAGGGTGATAACTGCGGCCATCTTTCTCTTTTATGATTTCTCTTTCTTTTCATTAGGTTTGACATCTTTCAGACTGAGCTTTGTAACTAGCTATTAGCCCAAGGCAAGGACTGGGAAAATGAGAGTTTTCTGAGAAAGTGACCCCCACCCCCAAACACAAAGTGTGAACAACTATACTTAGGGCCTGCCGTGAAAGGAACTTGGGCTTTGGATTTATGTCCAGATACTGCAGTTGATTTGATAAAGTACAATGAAACCAGCACCCTCTGTACCTCCCGGCAGACCCAGGGACTTTCAAAAAGAAGTATTTCTATTAGTTTTATCTTTCTGTATTGTGGGATTTGACATGAAATTCTGGGTCCACTCAGTACCCACAAAAGACTTTCTCCTGCCATCATCGGTGATGAGCCAGGAAAGGCAGGTCGTGACAAACAAGACAAGAAGAGGAAACACAACAAACCAGGGGTGTCTTGTCGGGAGGCCAGGCATTTCAGCCCTGTATTAAGTGTGAGGACCCACAAAGCAGCGTCTGTCTGGGATGGACGTCTAGAAAGCCACCAATGGGCCACTCAAGTGTTTATTACTCTGTTTGGTTGGAATCCTCATGTATGATGATTATAGTTTGAGTTCTGGGAAGTTGAAACAACGCTGCTTCAGGTTTTTAGCTTCAGCTCAAAGGTTTTCCTATCCAAACTACAGTAACAGCTTGGCACAGGGCTAACTCCAAGAGAGAAAGAACACACCCTTCTCCCTAGAAAATTCACAGTAAAACTTCTTCCTCAAAAACTTTTAGCCGTTACTTCCACAACAAGAGGGCATTTTTTTTTCTACTTACGTTGTGAAAAGATAGAATTTCCCCACCTAAGACACTTTTCCCCTGCTCAGAAAAAGACCAAAGGAGCTGCCAGTCCAGAAAATCTCAAGAAAACAGCCGAAAACAAGAATTCAAAAAAAAAAAGAGAGAGAATTCTCAGCTCAGAAGGCCTGGGGCCCCAAATGATAAAGAATGCAGTTTTCCTGATTAAAATAAATTAATTAGCCTAATAAATGAGGGAAGAGGCTGGAATGAGAAAGAGAATTATTCCTGTTTAATGTGTTTATTCAGGTCCTGCGGGGACACAAGGTCTATAAAAATTCTGAAGGGAATTAAAACACATGTGTACCAACAATGTGTTGTTTCCTTTCTCTACCAAAGGACCAGAAGCTTCCAGAATCCTGTACAAAACATTTACCTACAGAGCATCTATTAGAAGAAATCAGTGATTTCTCCATTGAAGTGTATCGTTTATCTAATTTTTTTTAAGCAGTAAAATATCTTTGTCAAGAATACTCCCGGGCTTCCCTGGTGGCACAGTGGTTGGGAGTCCGCCTGACGATGCAGGGGACACGGGTTCGTGCCCCGGTCCAGGAAGATCCCACATGCCGCGGAGCGGCTGGGCCCGTGAGCCATGACCGCTGAGCCTGCGCGTCCAGAGCCTGTGCTCCGCAACGGGAGAGGCCACAACAGTGAGAGGCCTGCACCGCAAAAAAAAAAAAAACAAAAAAAAAACTCCCTTATGCTTTAAAAAGTCCCTGTTCTCTCCAGAGTACTCAGTTTTGTCCTTTTTCAGTATTAAAAAAAAAAAAAGCAGAAATTAAAGTCTCAGCAAAAATCTTTGAAAATGGTTAAGAACAAGTGGGTGTTAAGACTAAGATTTGAGTATGCTTAAAAACATTTTTAACTGAATGCATTAATATCTCAGAAGCTTAGGATATTGGGGGGAAGCTATGAGATAGTCAGGTTACTTATTCTCAAATTTCTTATCAATTACTGTGATAAACAGTCGATGATATCCTTTTAAGATGAAAAAAATTATAAAATACGTGCAGTAACCAATGATCAGCAGATCTATTGAATGCTTACAATTCACAAACTCCTAGTTGGGCTTTAAAAGATGCACGAAGAGGAAAAGCAAATAGTCCTTGCCTTTGACAAGTGTATAACCTAGCTGGTGATTTAAAACTTGAACACATAGAAAAGTAACCTTTGTAGGTAATGATGTCAGATTAGGTGAACTAACAGCAAGTGTCTTGGCTTGTCGAGAGAGCAGGGCGTTCCTTCCGATCAAGGCATGTTTCTTCCTGATCAAGGGACTGTTCTGTGTAGCAGAGGAATTAGTTAGGTTTTACAGGCAGAGCAAGCATAAGCTAGGCAGCACTTTTGTTATCTTCCTGTGTGAAAACCACCCCACAACTTAGTAGACTAAAAATCATAATGTTTATTAAAACAACCCAGGGGAGTTCCCTGGTGGTCCAGTGGTTAGGATTCGGCGCTTTCACTACCATGGCCTGGGTTCAATCCCTGGTCGGGGAACTGAGATCCTGCAAACTGCATGGGGCTGCCAAAATAATAATAATAATAATAATAAGATAACCCAGGACTCTGTGTGTTAACTGGGCTCATCTAGAAAGTTCTCCTAACTTGTATAACATCACCTGGAGCCACTTAGTTGCATCCAAGTGGTCAACTGGCTGGTTTGGAATGTCCAAGAAGGCTTCCTCTGCATGGCTGATGCCTCAGAGCCTCCTCGTGCGATGTGTCCCCAGGGTCAGCTTGGGCGTCCTCACAGGATGCTGGTCAAGGCTCCTTACAGGCCTTACATGGGCGGCTGCTAAGAGAGAAGAGGTGAAAGCCACCAGTCTGCTGTGAGGCCAGTCCCAGAACTGTCTAGCACAGCCTTACATTTGCCACGTCCGATGGTCAGAGACAGTCACAAGCCCATTCCAGACTCAAAGGGAACAGAAATAGATTCTTCCTTGTCAGAGCAGACAAGAGAAAAGAAAGTGATGGTGACATTGTTTTGAAGACCGTCATAAGCAGAGAAAGAGAGGAGATAGAATATACCTCCTTCCCTGTATATTGATCTCTGAATATAAAAACCAGTTTTTATTTTTAAGAGGTTTTCTATGTGCTTAGCCATATAGTAACCATAGGAGCAAAGAAATCTATTGATTAGCACCAGAGTTCAAAGCTCTCAGCCATATTGTTGTTTTTGTTGCCCTGGGGTATTTTTCACATAGGTTCTTATTTCCAAATAAGATAAAATATAAGAATAACCAAAAAATAAGCCTTTACTCCTCAAGGAGAATCAAGAATATAACAGAAGTTGTGTCTGAGACATGAAGGTTATAGGCAAGTTGAAGAAACAACGGCATGCAGAATGCGACACAGAGGACTACAGAGAGATTTTCGTCTTCAGACGAGAATTTTCTTTGCTGTCCAGTTGCTTTCCTGGTGAGTTCCAGTTACCCCAATTTAAGTAACATTTAAATCCAAATGCACATGTCTACCAACTATCAGGAAGACACTTCTATGGTGGCAACTCTAGTTTATCAACTAAATGGAAAGAACTATGTCCCATGGGTTCTGCCTGGCACCTCACCAATTCTCTGTAAATGGCCATTAATAATACAGATGCTGTTGGAATTTTAAGGAGAACCAATAAATAATACTACTGTCCCCCCGCCCTTGAATTCTAAGCCCAACAGTAAACAAAAAGTAATGCACAAAGAACTGAAAAGATCAGCTTTATTATAGACGGAGACTGAGTTGGAAGATGGGGCTTAGCTCCGCAATCGTGGGCTTCCCAGTACAGAACTTACCTGCCCAGACTCAGACCTCCCTTAGGTGCAGGGCCTGCCCCCTGCAAACTATTCTGCATGGAAGGCCAGACTAGGCAGCAGCTTGCTGAGAAAGGCAGGCTCCTGGCAGGGGAGAAGAAGACGGGGCTGAGTGATACATGCTCACGTCCACCTCCCAAATTTACCAGTCAATTCACTCTTTCTTCTCCAGGGAGAAGGGAGTGACAGGGCAAGATAAAAAGCGAAGGGTATTTAGAAAAACTCCTTTCTTACAGAAGTCTGATGAGTGGAGATGCATTGTCCCGATGAACAGTTCCTTTTAAATAGGCATACTTAAATATTAACATAATAGATATTAATATCAGAAATATAAAATATATACGTCTTGACCAGCCAGAATTGAGTAATTTCTTCCTAGGACCCCTGCTTGCCATGTCTCACTTTCTTGCATCCCATTTCTAAGTCCAAATAATCTCCAGAAGGTTTAAAATCAAGAGAGAGAGCCAAGCGCACACACATCATGTGCAAATGAAAAGAAAAAAATGTGAATTAAGAAAATCTTCACAGTGGTCAGCACTCTTAATATAAAAAGCCGAGGGAAAACACTAACAACTTCACCTATACCTAATTGGAGTTTGCAACGGTAAAGAGGAAGATAAACGTGCTTTTAAGAAAGTAGATCCCACAGGGAGCTATACTCAATATTTTGTAATAACCTATAAGGGAAAAGAATCTAAAAAGGAATATATGTGTATATATATAAACTGAATCACTGTGCTGTACACCTGAAACTAACACAATACTGTAATCAACTGTACTTCAATTTAGAAAATTTAAAATAGAAAAGAAACTAGGAGGTCTGGTTTGAACAAAAGAAAATAGCTTTTCCCTCACATCCTGTGATAGCAAAGATGGCTTCAAAAACTAACAAAATATTCCAAAGTTTCTACCCTTTATGAAGCTTGCAATTCGTGTTCTTCAAAATCTTATTATTCATGTTTATAAGGCAATTCACCAGATCTTAAAAATCATGATTATTCAGCCCTGAGGATGCCACCACGTATAGAGTTGGCAGAATTGAGAACCTCCCTCCATCGAGCCCGTGGATACGATCCCCAATTTACACCAGTTCCGTGGTGGGCTTTGGGCTGGTGGATTTTCTTCCTTTCTGCCCAGCTTTAGTGTTCCCGCTCCGGCTCTCAGCGTTAACCTGTTCCTGCCCTCGCCGTGGCCCGTTCCTGCATTCTCCAGTCGGATGGATATTCATCTCTGCTCACAGCTTGCAGGTGGGAGCCTCAGCCGAGGAGCCTCGGTGTCAAGAAATCAGCAGCTGCTCGTATATCACCCTGGTCATTAGCGGAGGATCACGGTGGACCTTTGCCCAGTGCACCTTGCTATGGCAGGAGAAGGGCTATAAAACCCTAGGCCCTGTCAGCCGTTGTCGCTTAGGTGAGAATTTATCAGGTCTCTGAGTGCCCTGTGACTGGATTATTATGAATAATGAATGAGGCTTTATGCTACACCAAAGCATTAATAAGACGGGATGACTGGGAGAAATTCCGGGCACCTCAATCACACCGGCCCCCCCGGGTTGGTGGCACTGCAGCCTGTGAGCCTGCCAGATCCTGGTGTCTGTGGCTGAAGTCAGGTCCTCCTGGAGGGACGGAGCAAGCTCCACCATCTGATATTCAGCCTGTGGGTGGTAATAAAGGACTAGGAAGGAAGCTGTGTGTCCACCCTGGTAAGAGCAGACACAACAAATCAGATTCCTTTATAAAAAAATCCAAATATGTAATATCAATCATCAGTTTTACTACCACCTGGACGCCAGAGTCCAGTGTTGAAACAGAAGCCTTGTAAGAAATTTCTAGTGTATAAATGCAAGGTTTTTTCTTGACTCAGATATTTGGGATTTGGAGAGGTGAGTTTTGCCACTTTTTCTTTTTTTCTTTTCTTTTCTTTTATTGAAGTATAGTTGATTAATAATGTGTTAGTTTCTGCTGTACAGCAAAGTGATTCCGTTATATATATATGTGTGTATATACATATATATATATATTTACACATTCTTTTTACCATTCTTTTCCATTATGGTTTATCACAGGATATTGAATAAAGTGAGTTTTGCCACTTGACTAGGTGTGGCTTGGTCCTGTGTGAGTCTCAGAAATTTTACATGACCTGAAAGAAAGGTAGGCTTAGGAAAGAGAAGGGAGAGAGCCCCGGATCAGACAGAGAACGCGGGGTCTCAGATCCATGTGAGCGGAAATCATTTTCTCAGACCGAGTGAGGCTTACAGCGAAGAGCTGATTCCCCCCTCCAGGACATCTCAGGACATTCCACCCACTTTCTTCCAGGGTTCCTAAGTGTTGTTGAACAAACAAGGCCATCGGAATATCCTTCTCAGGTAAACGTTGTCTGATGGAACTAGGTGAAAAACAACCTTTGCTCCTCTGATTTTCCATCTAAATCTCTTCCCACGTTTTGAAGGCCAAGGACCAGACAATGTGTTGTTTCATCTTCTTCGACAGACTCACGGGCCAGCTCCCACTCAATCCAGTTTCATTCTGCAAACATTTTCTGAGCACTTAAAATTTTCAGGACTGGGGGAAATTTGAAAAAATAAAAAATCGCCTCTCCCTAAATGAGTTGGTATTCAAGAATAATATACGGGAAGGGAATCCCTTTCTTACTGCACCAACGGTGACCCAGACACGAATACTCCAGCTAAGAAATGTGGCGATGAAACTCCTCTTCCTAGGGCTAAGGTGTGGGTGGGACACAGGATCTGCAGGTACAGGGCTGCCGGGGACTTGCGCTTCACTTCTCTCGCTCCTGGTTTGCCATCTGTAAAATGAGGGTGGTAGAGATGATTGCTTAAATCCCACCCAGGGTAGAATTCTAAGACCCGTAATTGGCTTAGAGAGACTCAGAATATTTGCACTCTCACTGCTCTTGTAACCATGAGGAGGAAGAAATCAGAGCCGGAAATACATTAAAGAGTGGATCCTGAGGGAATCTCCCTCTGATCTTGGAGCCAGCATGGAAAGCTATTCCTGGTCCTTCGGGTAACTAGACGTTATCAAGTGCCGTTACAACAGCAACTTGACAGCTCTGCTTCCCTCTCAATGTGGTTTGCCCGTTCTCTTCCCATCTAGATGGAGGGCTTCCTTCCCTCTTATATTCCTAGACATTTTTGTAGTCTAGAATTATAGACTTTTTGGCACTGGAAGAGCACTGTGAATTGGTCAAGTTCAGTGTCCTCCAGTTTCCTTCCTCTGAAAGTCTGCCAGACATTCCAGCGCCCCCCCCACCCCCAGGCAGTCTCTGTCTCCACCGACTCTGCTGTTTCACTTCTTAGGTACTTAAATAGTAGCTTGGACAATGCAATCTTCATGCATGAGATGCATCTCTTCCTAAGATCCCTCAAGACAGACACTGTGTCTTAAATTACTTTGAATTCTTCGTAGAGTCTAACAATGTTTTCCTCACAACATTTATTGAATTATAATTTATTAAGCATCTACTGGGTGTCAGACAATGTGTTGGTCCTATGGCTACAAAGGTGACTAGCATACACTTCTTGTCCTCACATACTGCAGCGTCTGGTAGATATTCAATGTTGGAGTAATGCATTTGTCAGGGTTTAGATGACATCCATCCTCGGGGGAAAGATGAAGCCATATGAACTGGATATAAGAAGCATCAGTTAAGAAGCTAACGGTTTAAACTATGGTATCCAAAGGGCACTGACTAGTTAATGGGCTGGTGTCAGTCCTAAAGTGCGTTCCCAGTGTCAAAGTGGCCTTGACATCATCTTTCTTTATCCAACATCATCGTGCATGCTTTGGATGAAGGTCTTGAGGGCATACCTGTCCAATTTGTGGCGAAGAGTAATTGTCAGCTCCTTGAATTATTAATTTAGGATCCAAAAGGAACTTCTTAGGTTGAAATAATGACCTGCATCTAGGAAAGTGGAATTTCCCATGATGAAACAGAATCCTGGGTTTGAACACCCCAAACCAATTCTATGAGGGTAGAGCCAGGGAATGTGCTGTGTGCCTCTTCAGCAACAGCATGCGTAGCGTGAAACAATGTATCTGTTTTAAAAAAATCTCAGACCAGTATCCAGAATAGGTGACATCTGCAATAGGAAACACCTGCAGTGTTGAACTGAGGCATGGGTGTCACATCTATAAGAAGGAATTACAGTCAGACCGTATACATACAGAGAAGGGAAGCCTGAGAGTCCCCGCAACTCAAAGTCATGTCCTAAGAGGAAGGACTGAAGGAACTGAGGTTGTTTTGCTTGAAGAAGAAAAGAAGTAGGAACATGGCATCATCTTCAATTACCTGGAAGATTGTGGAGGAGGGATTAAATTCACTCTCGGTAAACCTAAAGAGATGGTAGGAAACTCATGAAGATAAATTTCCAGCTCCATATGAGAATGACTTTTCAACCAGCCACCTCAACAGACGCATTTGAGAGGTGACAAGTATGGCAGAGAAAATTGAGGGAAACCCCAGTTTTCTAGTGCCTCTTCTCTCCCAACCCTTTGACTACATAGTATGTACTTTAAAAAATTTTTATTGGAGTATAGTTGTTTTACAATGTCGTGTTACTTTCTGCTGTACAGCAAAGTGATTCAGTTATATTGATACACATACATATGTCCACTCTGTTTTAGATTCTTTTCCCATATAGGTCATTACAGAGTATTGAGTAGAGTTCCCTGTACTATACAGTAGGTCCTTATTAGTTATCTGTTTTACGTACAGTAGTGTGTATATGTCAATCGCAATCTCCCAATTTATCCCTCCCCCCTTATCCCCCTGGTAACCATAAGTTTATTTTCTACATCTGTGACTCTATTTCTGATTTGTAAATAAGTTCGTTTGTACCATTTTTCTTAGGTTCCACATATAAGCAATATCATGTGATATTTATCTTTCTCTGACTTCACTCAGTACGACAATTTCTAGTTGCATCCATTTAACTGCAAATGGCATTATTTCATTCTTTTTTATGGCTGAGTAATTTCTATTGTATATATGTACCGCATCTTCTTTATCCATTCCTCTGTTGATGGACCTTTAGGTTGCTTCCATGTCTTGGCTATTACAAATAGTGCTTCTATGAACATTGGGATGCATGAATCTTTTCAAATTATGGTTTTCTCCAGATATATGCCCAGGAGTGGGATTGCTAGATCCTACGGTAACTCTATTTTTAGTTTTTTAAGGAAACTCCTTACTGTTCTCCATAGTGGCTACACCAACTTACATTCCCACCAACAGTGTAGGAGGGTTCCCTTTTCTCTACACCCTCTCCAGCATTTACTGTTTACAGATTTTTTGTATTGAAATGACTCTGTTTCAGGAAAGCTGCAGAGACTTTGTTTATGAGTACTGATTCAGTGTATCAATTATATAGTAAGAAGTCATTTGTGCTATTCAGAATACATGATACCACATATATGAAAATTTCACCTCTATACACCCCAACTGGAAGATGACATAGAAGGACCATTAGCTAAATATATCCTGAAGGTGAAACATAATTTAAGAGATGAGCTAATGCCCGATCGAAAGCCTTCTGTAATTCTCCTTGGAGAATCGGAAAACTAGGAAGAGAAAAGAGGGGCCCCGCAGAGCCAAGGAGAACAGAGGCTCCACACACAGAGACTTTGGGACTCCCCCCACCCAAAGGGAACCCTCCTTCCCCAACACACTGAACTAACAGAGGCACCAGGTGGCCTGGTTTGTTTTCTTTTCCTTTTTCCAGTTTTACTAAGAAATAATTGACATTCATCACTGTATAATTTTAAGATGTACAGCATGATGGTTTCATTTCCATATATTGTGAAATGATTACCACAATAAGTTTAGTTACCATCCATCATCTCTTATAGGTTCAATAAAAAGACAAGAAAAAAAATGATTCCTTGTGATGAGAATTCTCAGGATCTACTCTCTTAGCGCTTGTGTAGTACACCACATTGCAGTGTTAACAGCAGCCAGCATGTCCCAAGTACTTTTCCTCTTTCATCTGGAAGTTTCTACCTTTTGACTCTCTTCCTCCAAATCCCCATCCCCCCACCCCTCCCTCTGGTAACCACATATCTGATCTCTTTTTCTGCCAGTTTGGTGGGTTTTGTTTTTGTTTTATAAGATTTCACATATAAATGATATCCTGTAATACTTGTCTTTCTCTGACTTGTTTCACTTAGCATCTTGCCTTCAAGGTCCATTGATGTTGTCACGAATCGTAGGATTTCCTTGTTGTTGTTGGGTTTTTTTGGTTTTTTATTGTAGTTAAATCGCTTTACAATGTTGTTTTAGTCTCTGCTGTACAGTGAAGTGAATCAGCTCTATGTATACATCTATCCCCTCCATCATGGACATCCCCCCACCCACCCCATCCATCTAGGTCATCACAGGGCACCGAGCTGAGCTCCCTGTGCTATACAGCAGGTTCCCACTAGCTATTTTACACATGGTAGTGTATTTATGTCAAACCTAATCTCCCAATTCATCCCACCCTCCCCTTCCCCCCTGTGTCTACATGTCCATTCTCTATGTCTACGTCTCTATTCCTACCCTACAAATAGGTTCATCAGCACCATTTTTCTAGATTCCACATATATGCGTTAATATATGATATTTGTTTTTCTCTTTCTGGCTTACTTCACTCTGTATGGCAGACTCTAAGTCCATCCACATCTTTACAAATGACCCAGTTTTGTTGCTTTTTATGGCTGAGTAATATTCCATTGTATATATGTACCACGTCTTTTTTGTCCATTCATCTATCATTGGACATTTAGGTTGTTTCCATGTCCTGGCTATTGTAAATAGTTCTGCAGTGAACATTGGGGTACATGTGTCCTTTTGAATTATGGTTTTCTCAGGGTATATGCCCAGCAGTGGGATTTCTGGGTCATATGGTAGCTCTATTTTTAATTTTTTCAGGAAGCTCCATACTGTTCTCCATAGTGGCTGTATCAATTTACATTCCCACCAACAGTGCAAAAGGGTTCAAAATCTACAAACAGTAAATGCTGCAGAGGGTGTGGAGAAAAGGGAATTCTTGTTTTTTATAGCTTAATAATATTCCATTGTGTATATACATATATAGGATATCTTTTTTATTCATTCATCCATCAATAGACGCTTAGGTTATTTCCATGTCTTGGCTATCGTGAATAATGCTGCAATGAACAAGGGGTGCTGATATATTTTTCAGTTAGTGTTTTTGTTTCCTTTGGGTAAATTCACAGAAATGGGATTGCATGATCACACATTAGTTCTGGTTTTAACTTTTTGAGGATCCTCCATACTGTTTTCTGAGGCAGTTGCACCAGGGAGCCGGCTCTATTCCAATACCTCATTGCCACACCCTCGGGGTCCAGAGGAACACAAAAGAGGAGGAGAAACAGTAAAGTGTGTCTGGAGACCTCTTTCCTCTTTCCTGAGAGAGTCTGGATAGAAAAGGAGCTGCTACCATGAAAATGTTTGGAACCAGCTAGTGGACTGAAATTCTGTTCAAACAGCAGTGCAGTGAGTTCCCAGTCACTGGCAGTGTCCACAGCATTGGGAGGGCTTCATGGGGACCTGGCAGAGAGAGGGGCTGCCAACATCAGACAGGTGCTAATGAGGGCAATCTCTCAGCCTCTTTCCAGGTCTGGGATTCTGGGTTTGAAGTGCACACTGCCGTTCTGGCCGTTGCTCTTTGTGCTGAGGTCTCAGGGAATGTCTGCACATCTCGGTGGGAATTCGTAAATGCTCAGCCAAGCTAAAGAGCCTCTTATTTAATCACTCAAGCCTCAACATCAGACTGAATTACACCTAAGTGAGCAGAATTTTCTGATCATTGTGAGGAACTTGTGCAGAGGAGAAGCTGTGTGTGTGTGTGTGTATGTGCCCAAGCCTATGCACTCAGACACACATGCTCTGCTAAAACATGTTGTCTGCTGGAGAGGGGGTGCTCCCACTGAGGCAACACAAGTTTGTTATGCAAAACATTGGCAGTGGCTGAGTTTCCCACCGCCGCTAAGCCATAATCTTCTTGGCAGACATGAGGGATGCCAAAATATCCCAAGGTTAATTGGGAACAAGGCCGTCAACGCTATCCTCTCCCAGGTGCCCTTCATACTTAGAAGCTGTCTGAGGACAAATTCTCCCTCATCGTTAACAGACAGACCTGCTATCTGAGCTCTGAAAAGTCAAGAAAAGCAGTGACAAGTTTAACAAGATTTTGAGAAAATTGCACAATCTTTTATTTTTAAAACATTGAAAAGAAAGTAAGGAGTTAGATGATATATCTCCGAAGAGTCCCAAGCATGAGGGACACGTCTCATCGTGGAGCCACAAAAAGGCATTTCAGACCACCCCGAAATCGTTTCACCTTCTCACATTTACGGGGTCTCCCTGCTCCTGAGGCTTGTTTTAATATGTGAACTTACGTAACTCTTATGGGAGCTGGATCAATACCTTCACACTGCATTAGGCAACGATTCTCAAGCAGGAGTCAAGATAAAGAATGAGGGTTGTACACGTAAGGTCTCTTCTTTAAAACAATGTTAAATGGAAAGTAAATGGAAGGGGGTGGACGAGGGAAGGAAAGTGTAGGTGGAGTGTAGAAAAGCATTAAACAGAAGGAACATTTTGTGGCAGCAGACATGAAAGAGGATGATGATTAAGGTAAACCAGTGAATACCCTGTTACTCAGAATGAAAATGTACTCTGAACCCAAAAGGAAATGCTTGAACAGAAAAAAATGAGCAACGAAGATGAAAATTGGGAAATGAAAATCAACAGAGCCATGAAACGATAAAGGAGAGGTACTATATGAAAGGAAAGAAGTTGAAAAGGGGTAAACAGGAAAGAACAAAATTCTTTTAAACAGTAAAAAGAAGCATAAAATCTTTTATAATCGGTGGTTGCTGTCTTTGTCCCTCAGAGCTCAAACAAAGGAAGAAGAGATGCCCCAAATGATCATTTATTCATTCCTCTTGCTTCAGTGGGGTTCTCCTGGCAAAATTCCAGCAGCTTTGCCATTTTCAAGAACAGGGATCTTAGAGTGTAGCTCCTCTGTGGATTTGATCCTGTAATCTCCTTTAATGTTTCTGCAGCAGTAAAAGGTCACTCTCCATTCAGCTGCTCATAAAATTGACATGAGTCTAGGGTCCCTTGGAGATCCAAAGCCAGGGCAGACAGGGGAATGGCTGTGATGGAGATCACACCTCAGATGGAAAGGACCCCTCAAGGTTCTGTCATCTCTGAAGGTTTAATCATTGCTCTGTCACACCAAGCCCACATCTTCCTTCTGACTATGCATCTATATCCCACCACAAACCAACATTTCAGTAGCTGGCCATAAAGACTGATTTAAACAAAGTAGCCCTCCACTGGACGTGGTGAGGGAGAAGGGGACAGAGGCTTCAGGGCCTGAGCAGGGACCTGAGGTGCATTATCAATAATTTCACAATAACTTAGGATGTCTCTCTGCCCCACAACTCACTGCCCCATGACAATTTCCATAGATTGATCCTCCAGGAGGTCCGAGGTCCTTTACATATATTATATCTGTTAGTTATCCCAGCCCTTGAGCTGATATCAACATTCCCACCTTATGTCTGAAAAAACCAAGTCTCCAAGAGCTTGAATTGTTGGAGGATGTACACCTAGTAAGTGTCATAGGTGGGCTCTGAACCCAGGTCTGACAAAGGGCCAACTGAGCATACTTTCAACTTTACTATTTTCAAGCTATTTTATCCATGTTTTTAATCTGCTCTAGACTAAACTAGAGTAGATGATTTCAACAAATTCGGAGTGTGTTACTGCTTGCTGCGCTATGTTAGGCTCAGGAACAGAGACAGAAAGGAGAATATGTCAGTTTCTCCCTTTAAGACGCTTACCGTGAAGTGAGGTGGCAGACATGTGAGCAAAACTCAGGGTCTCAGCCCACTGGAGCTCCTCCTGAAACTAATTCACACGGGCCCACTTAAACCAATAAAAACATGTTTGTTTGTTTTAATAAAAATTCATTTTCAAGGACATATGAAGTCTAAGCTCGTCTACCTAGCACCAGCCCCATCCCAAATACCAAGCTGACTCCGTAAAACCTTTTCCCAGGGCCACTAGGCCATGTTTCATGCAGCTGAGTAGACCAATGAATCTCCAGTCTTGCCAGCCCCCCTCTCAGTGATAAGCACCGTGGAAGCTTGTTTTCTCTCTCACCAAGGCAGGCAAGGGCAAGGCCACGGCATGGAGTCTTTATTTGTCCAAGCAGCCATGATTTCAACCCTGCAAAGAAGGGTCTTCCTGTGTATTTCATCCCATTCCAGTCTGTTTTCCCCCCAGATCATGTTGCGCCTTCCTCCAAAACACCTCTCTCGCTGCCTTATCTCAATGCCCCAACTACCGCCATTGTGGGGGGGGAGATGGAATCTTTTATTGACATTTATTATAAACAAATGCACACTCACTGGAAAAAATCAAGCACCTGACTCTATGGAATAAACATGAAAGTCCCCTCTGCCCTCCTTTCACTCCAAACCCACAGGCGTCTCCAGAGGTAATCATTACTAATGGACGGAAGTGTATCTTCCCCCATTTTGTGTGTGTGTGTGTGTGTGTGTGTGTGTGTGTGTGTGTGTGAATTTAAATAAGCAGTTAGATTTTTGTAAAACAAAAATGTACTCTGTATCCTGTTGATGGGCATTTCATTTGTCTGTGATGTTTACAATTACAAAAATGTTGCAATTAATATACTAGTATATGTTTGGGCACACATGGGAGTATATCTGAAAGATAATTTCTAAAAAATGGAATTTCTGGGTACAAGGAATGTGCATTTTAAATGCTCCTAGATTCTTGTGGAAATTCTGGAAATCAGGGGACTGGGCTGTAGCAAGTCCATGGAAACTGACTATATCATGAAGCCTGCATCTCTTGTGCTCAGCCCAGAAAGAAAGATCTCTGGGTCCACATCCATGAGTATGTGTCATGCATCCAAACACCACCTACTACTTGTGTCCTGGAAGTAAACAGTTGACGACTCTTTCTTTAAGGCATTATCATCCATTTGAGAGTAGGACCTGGAGATAGTGGGTCACAGAAAGTGATAATTGGAGGGAATGTAGGGGCAAGATGGGTAGAGATGGTGGCACTAGAGGTCTGGGATGCTGAGCCGTGGGCTCCAGGAGAGCGAAGGGTAAGGAGAGGAAAGTGTGAAGTACCCCTTCACAGGTGTACCGAGAGCTGACTACCCAAAGCCATCTTCCTTGTATTTTCTCCCTGACAGAGACATTCTCCCAAGACAGTGGAGAGTAGAGTGGGCAGGAGAGTTAGACTGGAGGGGCTGGAAACCCATTGCCACAGAAGAAGGAAGTTCCAGAAGAGTTGTCACCGCCCTGATGGAAGCTCTTAGTAAATGATTGACCCAACGAGACTTCCTTCCTTCCTTCCTCTCCCTCCTCCGAACCTTCTCAAAGAGCCTCTGTGAGAAATACAACCAACCTGAAGGCCCTGCCACTCCCTGTCCTTCCTACAGGCCACTCCAGCCACACCCCATTCCAGTTTTCTGTACAGTGAGGGCCAGTCCCCTTTCCATTTCTGTCCCTTGGCATATTCTGTTCCCTCGGCCAGGAATGTTTGTCCACCAACCCATCATCCCCGTCCTCTGGACCAACGACTCTCATCCTTCAAATCTAAACATCAATGCCAGGTTTCTGGGATGCTCCCCCACGCCCCCCTACATTGTCCCCCATGCTACTCAGCTCCTCCCTAAATACTTTCAGAGCCCTCGGCTCCTTCTCTCCCAATGGAAATTAAATAGTTATTTGATGATTACTTCTTTGTTTACATCTAGATGAAAAAACCATAACAGAGGTAGTGTGTCTGCCTTGAGCACCATTGCACCGACAGCAGGGTACACAGTGGGTCCAGGGTACATACTGTAGAATGACTGATCAGATGAAGGGATGGATGGCTAGATGGATGAACAGAGAGCTAAAAAGCAGTCACCGAAATACATGAGGAATTGTGCTAAAGAGCTGACTAATCCATAACCTGAAAAATCAATTTCTGAATATCAGGAGTTAGTTACATCTTCAAGTAGTTTGGTAAACATTTATGCATAAGAACATTCAGAAATCACCCTGAGACAAATGAATCTCCCCGGTAGTAAGAAAACCCTGCTTGTAGAGCCACATAAAACATTTTAAGAATTAAATATATCAGAATCCTGACGTGTTGATCAAAAGGTATAAATACATTTAAATATAAACTTTTATTAAAACCATGGTAAAAGCAGTTTTGTTCTTCAATGGAATTCATGACTAAAACTAAAGAGTTAGTTTCATAACAATGAAGGGTTGAAAATATTTTTGGAACTTTAATGTATTAGAGCAAGAAAACTATTTCAAACAGATTAAATTATACTCTTCTGTTTATAAGAGAATTAATTTTAACATTCCTGGAATGATGCAGTCCTTATTGGAAACTTTTAATCAAATAAAGTATTAAATAAAATTTAATAATGATTTCAATTAAGATTTATCATCATTTTCAACTCTATTTTACAAAAGTCATTTTACCTAAGATGCATGTTATTGGGAATAAAACATTGCCTCTCTGATAAACATGTAATTAGCCCTTCCACCCTTTTTAAACATATATACAGAGTTTGTAATGACTTAAATCTCTCCATGTAATTACATAATTAGGTGGTTTCTTTAAATGAAGAGCATGTACTCAAACAAAAAATTATGTTTTATCATGCCAATATATTATCAAACTGTAGACATTTCAGTAAAATTCTGGCCAAAACTCATATTAAATATACAGAGATGCCATTTAGGTTTTAGGCTAATGAGAATTTTGTAAACATTACATCAACTAACTTTACTAGCAAAAGACTCACCTAATATTGCATAAATCATAAGGATTATATACTTGGGGATGAAATAAAAATAAACCTCTTCTCAAAAGCATTAAAACATCAGATCAACCTAAAACATTTAAATTTATTATAGAGTTGTATCTAGCTTCTGGAATTATATTCTAATCAACATTAAAGTAGTCAATCACACTCTTTATCTCAATCTACAGGTATGGAATTTCTTCTAAGCATCCAAGGATTGAATTATCCATAATATTTTTATAAAAGTAGATTTTATAATATCTCCAGCCAAGAATGTCTCTGTGGATAACTGTTCACTTATCTTACCATAGGTTGTCCCTTCAAAAAACCTTCACCTTTCAACTCAGAATTATAGATGGATACCAGTTTGGTTAATTTTCCAAGAACTACATCAAAAAGCAATTCAGAGTCTTTAAATTTATCTTTTTAAAATCAGTTCAAAAGTTTATTTTTATGAGTCACAAAAAGAATGACTGAATCTCACAAGATTTAAAATCTGTTAGATGTGTCTGTCCTATTGAGAAATCCGTTTGTTTTCCTAAAGAGTAAAAACAAAGCACGGAGCTAACAATAGATATTTCTTACACTAAAGGACAGTCTGTGTGCTGTTTCCCTCCCCGGCCTAAATATGTTTCATGTTCTTTTCACCCTAAACTCATTTGGCCTGAGTTGTTGATCAAAGAAAGTTATGCATGAGAGACCATTCAGTCCAGGAATGAGGGTCTGTCATGCCCTGAAACATCCTTGTGATTTATAATATATGATCTCTGTATGAAAAGAGCTAAATAAATGAAAACAATTTGAAAACAGAGGGAAAACATGCTGTGTATACAATTTATCAGTCACACAGCCATGGATATAATATTCTGATCCAATTTTAATTTCTAAAAAAGCTCGGATGACATGGACAGAAACTGTCCTCAATATATGTAAGAATACACACACACACACACACACACACACACACATGCCATATGATAGAATCACATTGGAGAAATAAATGTTCTGCTTATGTGCCTTTTAAACATGAATTTGGGGCTTTCAAGTCCTTATCAGTGTAATAAAGTAGCTTGTCTTTTGTTAACACTTTTCGTTTTTAACTTTGATTTCTGCAAGCAATTTGCAGTTCATCAGTAACTTTAAGCCAACATATTCTCTCTGCTAAACTAGGAAAATTTTAAGCCACACCAGTAACAAGCAGATAGGAAAAAAGCAACATCAGTTCAGTTCAGGCTGTTCTTGGGCATCAGATTGAAAGGCTGGGCCTGTCCCCTCCTTTGTAGGAAAGAAAAAGGGGATTGCCAATAGAAATTACTGGAATAATTTTACAGTTCCTACTAAGTCAGGGTTGTATAGTTACTTAAAGGTTGCTTTCTGAAAACTTTTAAATGAGACCTCAGGTGAACTCATAGTCATGAGTAAATGGCAAAGCTTATTTCAAGCCAAATACAAATATATTATTTTTGGATTGCTTGTGATTTGAGATAACTTTATACATTCTTCCATTACGATGGAAAATCATGTCAGTTTGGGATAGTAAAATTAAAAATTATCAGGAACGCTTGTAATAAACTTAAGGCATTACAAATTACACATTACTATTAAGTTAGGAAATTGTCCTAAAAATTTAAATGTTTGATCATTCTCGTGAGTTGACTCACATTTTCCCAAAGAGAATCTGAGAGAGTTTATTTAAAAATACAATCCAGCTAAAAAAATAAACAGTTGGAAAAGGTTTGATGAAGAGAAAATGAAGATTGGAAAATAAGATAAAACAAGTGTCCAATAAATGTTGTGAATCATGCATAGATGTATATAGTTTCCAGAGTTACCTTGTGATTTTGACTCTGAGCTTCCTAGCATCCAAAGCAACATCGCATCAGCTAAAATATACCTAGTCATCTAGGAGGATAGATTTTGGGAAGGACTAAGAAAAACTCTTTCCCTGAATCTTCATAAAAGAAACACTAAGGGACAGGGTAACATCTTCCACAATGTCATAAAACTCCTATTTTTGCAACCTTCTCAATAAAAGCCAATGGTATAGTGCCCAAGTTCCATTCAGTAAAAGAACTCTTTATAAGGGTAAGTTTCTGTCATCCTAGTTGTAGCGTTTTAATATCTGAATTGACTCAAGGGAGAATTTTCGACTCCCATGAATTAATAGATTGCATATCCTGTAGACAAGCCTCCCAAACTCACAACCAAACTTCTTAAGAATGAAAAAGAGAGCGCTCAAGGTTTTTTCCATAGATGAAGTGTGGAGAGAAGGCATTCCCTTTGTCAATTAATAGGCAATAATGGGCTTTGACAATCCTCCAAAAAGCAGCAGGATTTTCAGCATCCTCTTTAAAAAAAAAATGAAGGCTCCTGACCCAGAGATATGGAAGAAATGACCATCGACCTTTCACAACTACCATCTGGCCTCATGGGAGTTTCATTATGTATTCCTGGCTGACACATGACAACCAAGTGTAGGTACCCATATGCCAAGAAAGCCATACAGATAGGAGGGGAAAAAAACATGATATTTTTTAATGACTTTTTCTGACCTCCCAACACTTGGGACTTTCTCCTTCCATGTTGCCTAGGCATTTGAGCCTTGCCTGTTATAGCATTTATCACACAGTGTGATAGATGCCTGTTTGTTTCCCTATTTGCATTCTAGGCAGGAATTGCATATGCCTTACTCACTTTTGAATCCCTCAGTGCTGGCGACACTATCTGGCCCATCGTAGGCACTCTGTAAATACCCATCAAATGAATCAATGAACACCTCTTGGGCTAACTGGGAGGATCAGAGTGAAACAGTACTTGTGAAAAGGCCTGATGCAAAGTAGATGTTCAATAAATGTCTCTTTCCATCAAGTTTTCGGTGAAGGAAACTCAGGCAATTTTCAGACAGAAAGTTTTCCAAAGAGTCTAGGGGTAGCGGAAGCAGAGCTGCCAGCAAATATCTCTCATTGCACTAGTGTTTTGCCTAAAAATTTGTCCTTCTAGTATCGTGCAGAGCTTTGGATTCAGACTTTGATTTCGAAACCTGGCTCAGTCAATAATGAGCAAAGAAGTTAATCAGCTTAAGCCAGCATCTGGCCTCATGGGATTTGCATTATGTATTCCTGGCTATACGTTTTGTGTATTGTCACCTATAAAATGTGAATAATATCGGTACCTATTTATTTGGGTTAGGATATGATTCCTGCTCAGTACGGCTGCCGCTGCTTCCGTAGCCCCTCAGACTGTCCTTTTCTCGCTGGTGGTCTCTGGACCAAGTGTACCATGACAGTTCAGTCAGGAACCATGAGTGCAGAGATCGTCCCAGGTCTAAACCATAGCTCTTAGCGGTGGGAGCTTATATGTTTGGAAGGTGAAGAAAAGCCTAAAGAGATCCTACTCCTAAAGAAGGGGTAAGATGAAGCCAAAGATACAAGAGTTATAAAAAGGTTAGCCCTTGGGAACTTTCTCCCCACATCTGAGTCCTCCACAGGCTCATTTATCCGTTGTTCTTTGTTCATCCCCTTTAAGAACACAGAGAGAATGAAACCGCTCCTGATTTTCCTAAAAACCAGGCACCCATGCATAAGTGGTATTTCTGTACAAAATTAATTCCACAGACATATTCAGTCCCTTTTGTTAAAAGAATGGAGTGTATGTGTCAGAAAAAAGCATTTTCAGTACTAAGAAAGTTCTGGCTTGAATAATTAATTTTGTTCAATATTTTCAGAAATATGTTTATTCCAGGAAGCAAGATTTTTATCAGTTATAGAATCTGTCTCATACAGAAGCAACAAAGAATTTCTGAATGGAACAGAATGTTCCAGGCCATGTGCTGTATGGAGTGTTTGGATTCAGCCTCAGGTCTAAAATGTAGAGTCAGAGTTCCCAGTATGGTGGGGCAGGTACCACGCTTAGTGCCCCTGAGGTCCCTGAGGGCAAGAGTGGTGATCGTCCTCACGGGATCCAGCAAGGTGCCCACCGTGTGGCTGGCCCTCCGCCTAGACGTGTTATTTAACTAAACTGCAACAGAGAACAATGGAACTAGAACATTGGAACTGAATTTGGAAATCATCCAGTCCAAACCCCTCATTTTATCAACGGGGAAGATAAGTTGTTCTTTGAGGTGACTTGCCTGAACTCACACTGTTGGGAACGGAGGTCTCATGCATGCAGGCTTTCAACCCCAGCCCCCATCCTCAGGTCACATCAGCATGGACCTTAGGCCTGGAACGCTTCCTCAGCAAGAGATGAAGAGTCCTCACAGCCTGGATGGGTTTATCACCTTGTGTGGGAATAGCTTTCCCTGCTGCAGACTCTTCGTGTGCTCCTTTGTTCTGCTTACATGTGTGCATTTTGCAGCACCTGGACAGCATCCCAGACACAGCTGTCCTGGACGGGCAGGGGATGAGGTCCTGCTTCTGCAGCACAACAGGGGTGGGCACAGGCCACTTGCCCTTCAGTGGTCACTGGAAGGGACCTACTGTCCTTGGGGGACTGACTCCCACCATGGAAGCTGATCTCATTCTCCCTGCTGTGTGACTAAAGCGTTCTTCTATCCACTGCTCCGCTGGGCTGTATTTTCCTTGACAACAGCAGTTCAAAGATGCAGTGGGCAGAAGGGCTCAGATCTCTCCTGTTATAGGTACCACATGTCACCTGTCTGACACATATGCCTCATCAGTTTGCAGAATCCAGTGTGAATCCTGGATTCTCCTGGAGACTCCTCTCCAGCCAGTATGCATGCTTGTGTGTAATCTCTTTCCCATTAGTACAGGCTGGACCTGGTAACTGGGTTCTAACCAAGAAAATCCTGCAAGAGCGATGGCAGGTCACGGCCGAGATCAGGGTACAAAAGACTCTGGCTTCTTTCCATCTTATTCACTCTCTTCTCTCCCAGCCTTGCTCATCCTCTCACTTGACTCTGACGGAAGGCAGCTGCTGTGTCGTGGGCTCCCTCTGGAGACTCCTGCAAGGAGAGGAACTGATACAACCACAGTGAGAAACTGAAGCTCTCAACTCACAAGAAACTGAATCTTACCAACAACCGTGAGTGACCCTGAGTCAGACCTTCCCTCAGTCGACCCTTCAGATGAGGACACAGCCCACGTCAACTCTCTGGGAAAGACCATGAGAACAAGACTTCAGCTAATCTACGTGCAGACTCCTCACAGGCAGAAATCGTGAGGTCATAAATGTTTTTTGTTTTAAGTCACTAAGTTTCAGAGTAATTGGCTCCACGGCCATAGGTGACTAAAACATCAGGATTAGGACTGGAACCCAGTGTTTTTCTGCCTCTACACGTGGACACCTTTGCTGGTGGTGTTTAAAAATCTGTCTTTCAAGAACTATTTTCCTCATTACTTCCATTTTTCTGCATATTTTCCGTTAATTTTAAAACTTCCTCTTATGTTAAAAAAAAAAAAAAATTTCCCTTTTTGAAATCTGTGTGTTTTTCTGCCCAAAGAGTATTTATTCCTTTTCCTTCTGTGGGCCTCATTACTTCCATTTTTCTGCATATTTTCCGTTAATTTTAAAACTTCCTCTTATGTTAAAAAAAAAAAAAAACTTCCTCTTTATGAAGTCTGTGTGTTTTACTGCCAAGAGAGTATTTATTCCTTTTCCTTCTGTGGGCAAAGTTCAGGATAAGTCCTGTACCCTCAATTATAGACAATGTGAGCAAGGTACAGTATGCCAAAATGTGTACCCAGGGACTATTTTTATTAAATACATAGCAGATATATCTATTTTTAGAACTCCATAAAGACTCAAATAAGCTGAAATACAAGAAATAGAAAAGACATAACAGCCTCATCCAAGAGGTACCCACCTCCTTTCCCATTTCCCATGGAAGCTATACTGTTCCCCATGCTTTATCCAGACCTTCTATTTAGTCTGGTGGTTTAAGGCTTCCAGGTACAGACTCTGAGTTTCCTTCCACTGATTGACAGCTAACCTTGACAGCAAGTCAATTAACCTTGCTGTTACTCTTTTCTTCTTCGCATGTGTAAAAATAATATATCTCAGGATAGAATTTAGAAATCTTGGGAGGGAAATGTTTTATCAAATAGTCACCCTGTTGACTGTGTAATTATGAAGTGTTACTCTCACAGTGATAGTCATATTCCATTGCAAAATCAATCAACAACTCCTACTAAAGTTTCTGAAAAGATGAGAAGCTTCTTTTGTCTATGTGTTTTGAGTACTACTTACCACATTACGACTCAAATTGCATAAAAGCAGATTTTTATCACTGGCAATAATGTACCAATAAATTACATCAATTAGTAAGAGGTGAGATCATGACAGATTTTTGACCACGGTTAACTCAGGAAAAAATGTCAGCATATTATTTTAGTATCAATAAGCAATAGTTGGTTTTTAAAAATTCTTATTGTTCAAATATTCCAGAGTGTCCTATGCCCTGCGTTTAATTTATCATTCTTTTTTTGAAAAGTAAAGGTGTGGGGAATAAAAGAAATTGTATTGCTGTGAAAAGGTGTAAGAACAGATTTTAATTAGATCTCAAATGCTTTAAACTAGCAAATCTTTAAAAGGATCCCAGGGAAGGGAGGGGGCCTCAGAGCGAACCCCCTGATTAATATAACCAGTATATTGAATTGCAGTATATCTCCTTCCACGGAATGTAATCACACTGCAATTTTATTTTGTTTCCCTTGGCCCCTTTAAATTGTATTTGGTGGAAATTGTCTTGTCTCTGACTTACTTTCATGACTTTTCTGGTCCACTTTGGATAGCACAGCATCCTATCATTTCTGTAAGTCGAAAGCACAGTCTGGAATCAGGACAAAGCATCCAGGCTCAGGTAATAATCAAAACTTCACACTTGATTTAAAGGAAAACTTTCCTCTCTCCAGATGGGTCCTGCGGTGGCTTTGCCATTACTGTGGGGAAGGAGGTTCCCTCTCTCTTCCCACCTCATCCCTGCTAGAATCTCTTTCTGACCCAGCTGAGGGCAGAGAAGCGGGGAGGAGAAGTAAAGGGGAAGCAGGAAGTTCTGACCTGCCTGGGACTGTTAGAAGCTGCCTCTGTGCTCACAGGGCTACAGTTGTTGGAGGAGAAGTTCGCTCACAGGTTCGCGCTGAGCCCCCCTCCCTTCCCTGGGGCACAAGCCCTGGTGCAGAGAGAACACAGGGATTCTTTGGATTGGCTGGCCCTGACATTCATCCCTTTGGGGCAGGGCCCCCTTCCACAGGGACCGATGGCCAGGTTAAGAGTTGCTCACTTAGTCCCTGATATTCTGTCACATTTAACTTGCTACAGTAAGTTCCCTACATACAGACAAGCTCCATTCTGAGAGCGCGTTCATAAGTCCAATTTGTTCATAAGTCCAACAAAGTTAGCCTGGGTACCCAACTAACACAATCGGCTCTATAGTACTGTACTAGGACAGGTTTATAATACTTTTCACACAAATAATACACAAAAAACAAACACAAAAAATAAAGAAAACATTTTTAATCTTACAGTACAGTCCCTTGAAAAGTACAGTAGTCCCGTACAACAGCTGGCACACAGGGGCTGGCATCGAGGGAACAGGCGGGAACAGTTACTGACCTGAGGAGGGAGAGGAGGTGGGCGATGGTAGAGCTGAAGGATCGTCAGCAGTAGGAGACGGAGGGCAAGCCGCAATTTCACTCGCGCCTGACGTGGATGGCACTGGTTCTGGTTCCTTGCTGGATTCAGTTCTATCCACCCTCTTGAAAAAACGATCCAGCGATGTCTGGGTCATAGCTCTTCTTTTCTCATCATAGATGACACGGTAGCACTGGATTGCATTCTGAACGGCTGCTGCAATATTCGTGTACCATTCTACGTTCAGGTCCTGTGCCTCAAAAACTAACAGTGCCTCCTCAAATAAAGAAAAGCCCCTTACCATTTCCTGTGTCCTGAATCTCTTCGGTTCTTCAATTACATCTGCTTCCTCGTCTCTCTTGGTGCTTCTTAGCAGTACCAGCTACAACACCACTGCTTTCATGCTTGCTTCCAGACATCCTGAGCTTGAAATAAAGATACTGTACTACTGTACTCTATACAGTACTGTACAGTAAAGCACACAAAAGCACAACCACTTGTAGAGGATGCATGCATGTGACAACGTACGTCAGACACGTGAACTAACTTACATGATTGGACATGCAAACACACGTTCACATCTTTGAAATTTCGCAACTTGAAGATTCGTACATAGGGGACTTACTGTATTGGAAGGTCATGACGTGTAGTCCGCCATGCAGCCCTCACTCTGTGGTCACAGGTCCCTAACAGAAGGCAGGTGCCTTGTGCCCCGTGACTGCAGGGCACACACGCTCCACATGGTCCACTCAAGTCCCCTCGCTAAGCTTGGTGCACGGAGGGAAATGTCTCCTGCCCAGCCCACCTTCCCCTTGGCCAGAAGACCTCACGGCTCCGTTCTCTCCAAAAAAGTTCTCTTTATAAAAAAATGTCATTAACCAGAACCTTCTTATTCCCCTGGAATGGATACAGACCAAGAGTTGTGAAGCCATTTTTTAAAAATAAATTTGTTTATTTTATTTTTGGCTGCATTGGGTCTTCGTTGCAGTGCACGGGCTTCTTATTGCGGTGGCTTCTCTTGTTGTGGAGCACGCGCTCTAGGCACGTGGGCTTCAGTAGTCATGGCTCACGGGCTCTAGAGCGCAGGCCCAGTAGTTGTGGCGCAGGGGCTTAGTTGCTCTGTGGCATGTGGGATCTTCCCGGACCAGGGCTTGAACCCGCGTCCCCTGCATTGGCAGGTGGATTCTTAACCACTGCGCCACCAGGGAAGCCCTGTGAAGCCATTTTTAACCCAGTTCCTTAGAAGGAGGTTGTATACTCACTTTGGAGAATCATATCAATTGTAACTATCTTCTTCACCAAAATTTCCAACTTAACATACCTGAAAGAGTGAGCTGAACCACCATGGAAAAGTCAAGTAGCAAATGGATCTGTGATTCTGTAAAATTCAGCTGCTCTCACAAGTCGTTGGATGTTGAAAGCTGCTCTTCTGAGAATGCACCCATTGAAAAAGACATAAGGCTGGTACATGCTTCTCTGAACTAACTACAAGATAAACATAAAAATGCCCCATTCTGACACTTTAGATACCATCCCAGGTCAAAGTTTTATGGCTTCAGCTGCTCTCACAAGTCATTGGATGTTGAAAGCTGCTCTTCTGAGAATGCACGCATTGAAAAAGACATAAGGCTGGTACATGCTTCTCTGAGCTAACTACAAGATAAACATAAAAATGCCCCATTCTGACACTTTAGATACCATCCCAGGTCAAAGTTTTACGACCAAGTTATAAATTTCAGAAAAACATTGCTCTTGAAGCATTGACACAGCTTAAAGGGGAGCTGGTGAGTAGAGCGGTGGAAAAATAAGAGACAGATCCTAAGGCATGCACGAGCGAGCTGTGAAATGTGTCTAACCAAAGGTTTTTAAAATCATAACGAATGTTTTACATGCCTCACGTGTTACAGACTCATTGCTAAAGAACACATCATTTGGGGCATCGTTTCAAGGCTGATTTATGTAATCACAAATGGGCTCCTGCATGTTCCCATGATCTGCTGTGCAACAAACCACCTCCAAACTCAGAGGTTCAGACCACAACCATTTACTTGATCGTAATTCTGTAACCCAGACTGGCCTCAGGCGGGTGGTTCTTCTTCTGGTCTAACTTGGGGTCACTTCAGTCATCCAGAGTCGTTGACTGAAGCAGGAAATGCCAGATGACCTTGTGCACGAGCTGTCACCCTGGCTGGGATGGCCGGGACGGCGGCAGCACACGGGCTGTCTCCATCCACGTGATCTCTCGAGCAGGGAGAGAACACTTCACGTGGGAGCCGAGGGCTCCAAGGGAATATAGCCGGAAGCTTCCACATCTCCCACGTTCTAGACACAGATGGGCACTTCCTCTCTTTCATTCTGCTTGTGAACACAAGTCACAGTGCCAGCCTAGATTCCAGGGCATGGGAAATAGACTTTATTTCCAGATGGGAAACGCTGCAAAAAACTGACAGCCATCTCCTTTACAGTGTGAGTTTTTAAAGAATGTTTTCTTTAAAACATTCTTTACTTTTCTTTAAAACATTACTTTGTTGCCTCTGGAAAAGACTAGCATCTGTGTTGATCAATACTCTCTGAAATGCTAACCAACTCACGATCTCCAAAAGTCAACTTTAGCAACATTCATAAGTGAAAAGGAGAGAAACTCCATACAAAGAGAGGGTGAGTATATTGTGTGGGACTTAAGCAAAAGAGTGAAATACATCCATGCGGAACAGCAGATGCTGGAGGAGGCAGTAGTGCTTCCCTATCCATCCCCAGCTCTGCCTTCTCTATACGTTATCATCATCGACTACTCCATTCTCCCTGACCCTAGTAGCAATAAACCACTAGGGGGGACTCCCTGGTGGTGCAGTGGTTAGGAATCTACCTGCCAATGCAGGGGACACGGGTTCGAGCCCTGGTCCAGGAAGATCCCACATGCCGCGGAGCAACTAAGCCCGTGCGCCACAACGACTGAGTCCGCGCGCCACAACTACGGAAGCCCGCGCTCCTAGAGCCCGTGCTCCACAGCAAGAGAAGCCACCGCAATGTGAAGCCTGTGCACCGCAACGACGCGTAGCCCCCGCTCGCCGCAACTAGAGAAAGCCCTTGCGCGGCAACAAAGACCCAGAGCAGCCAAAAATAAATAAATCAATTTATTTAAAAAAAAATTCCACTAGGACTTTAATCTTTCGTTAATCCATCATTCCATCCATCTAGCCATGAGTTCAATACACATTTTAAGGACCTTTTATGTGACGGATATTGTGCTACACCCCAGTGATGTAAAAATGAGCAACACACAGTAATTTCCTTCCAGAAACTCACGGTTCTGTGAGTTAAGGAGTGATGTAACAGAGACGAGGAGAGCTGTTGCCTCCACCTCTGCAGGCCCTTGGTGTTAGATTCCATTCCTAGCGAGAATGTGAGCCAGTCTTTTGAGAGATGGGCAGGAGTTTGCTGGGGGCATACAACTCACACAACATGAGGGAGGTGAGAGAAATTTTAAATTTTAATGCTCAGGAAACTGAGAGTAGTTCCATATGAACAAAGAAGAGAGTACATATAGAAAATAGATGGATGCTAAGGCTAGAGACAGAAACAGGACTTCGTGCATCATTTTAGGACACTGTTTCAAAACTGAGGGAAGCAGATGCTGAAGCAGGGCAGGTACATCCTTGCAACCCCATTCCTTAAGGTTGTGGCTTCTTTCTTTCTTTTTCCTGATCACCACCAATCCTAGCATCTCCTCCAATGAATAACACTACAGAGAGCATATTAAACGGTTCCGAATGCTAACAGATATTATTTAATGACTGCTCTTTGGAATCTTTTCCTAAGGCTGAGTTTTAGGCGGTGGGGACACTTTGGTTATTTATGCACTCTGGCTTCACGTGTGGGTTTTCTTGGAGACGGTTGTTAGGATTATTAATGCTCCACATAGAACCGGAATTGGTGCCATGGAGGTAGAAAAAGGGGAAGAAGCAGTTAAAGTAGAAGAAGGAAATGTGACTGTCCGAGGCATAGAAACCATTTCCTTTGTTCTTCTCAGTGAAATACAGAGACGGTTGTTTAACCTCCCAGCAAACAAACATAATATGTGTAATCAGATTTAGTCAAGTGGCAGTCAGGCAGGGCAATGCACAAAGGCTAAACTTGACTTATGTTAATTAACATAAGCCTATCTGTTGTGTACCAACTATGTCCCGGGCACATAGACACATGGGCTATACAGTGATACATGAAGTAGGCTCGTTTCCACTCTTTTGGTACTCACCAGCCTCTCCCAGTTGGTGTTTGTTGGGAACCTTGTATTCATTGCCTAGACTTAGTTTTCTCACTACTAAAGTGAGCATTAAGGAATGGAACTTTCTCTAGGGAACTTAAGAGTTAACATCAGCCCTCCCTCATCTTGGTTTGGCTGAGATGCTGTTAGGACTTACACATGGTCACCACCTGGGGTTTTTTCTTTGTCTGGAGAGGAAGGAAATGACTTGATTAGAAGGAGGTGGAAACAAGAACACTATTGCTGAAGGCAGTGTAGAGTAAGGCTAGGACCAGGGTTTCTCTTCTGTCCTCTCTCTGAGTGACTTCGTGGACTTAAATATAAGGGATACGGTGACAAGACGAATGGGGTCCTTGGGGATGTGCCATTCTCTAGGGTACATTCTCCAAAGGAAATTAAATCCCGTAACATTCTGAATCCAAGAAGTCTGTGATTCTTCCCACCCCAAATGAAACTTGGAATTCAGTCCCTAATTTAGGTACAGCTCATTTCCAAAACCTATTTGCCCAGTGATTAAAAGGTTGACTTTGGGGTCATTGTTTAGAGAATCTTCCATTCCTAACTGTTCAAACTGCAGCCTCAGAGTTGCAGGCTCAAAACTGAAGGCTCCATTTTGATGCTTTTTAGGCACAGATTTGGGGGTACACCATTCAGTCTGTCAAGAGCTTGAAGTGTATGGTATCAATAAATGGAATGTATTGAAGGACAGGGTTGATCTCAAAAAGTGCACCCCCCAGCTCCTTGATATCTAAATCAGAATTTGGGGCTTAGAGTCCCCCCTTGGAATTTTTCAAAATTCTCACCTCTAGGCTTCTCACCTTCTCCAGGTTTTTATCCCACTCTGTCTGAACACAGCGGTTAGGACATGTGGTCACTTCCCCACCAGGCGTTAAATATTAATAATCTGTTCATTTTGGAGAGTTGGGGAAACACGATGAGACTTTAATTATTCTGCTAAATCAATGAAAATAAGACTCTCAAAACACATCTTATAAGATTTTCATTTCTACTCCCAAGCTCTTTAATCTGGCTCACTTAGTGTAAGACTCCATGCTGGAAGGTAATTCGGAGGTAAGATGGGCTTTCCAATTTCAGTCCCCTCTTTTTATTACAGCCAAATGCAACATGCTGTTTTAAGATTCTCTGGATTGTAAACATTTATGTCCAAACCTGTTTTAAAATTATTTTCTTTTCCAAACTGTAAGATGCTAGACCTATTACAAAGTTTAAAATCTCCTAAGTCTTAGTTTAGGAGGAAGAACAAAAATGATTCCTTCTCTTCGCCCTTTTGCATGTACCAATTCAAGGTTCTGTTTTTACAGAAGAACCTTTTTCCAAATTTATTTCCAGCTACTTTTGTTTTCCTTGAGGGACCTTTGAAACACTATATTGCTACTTTTCATGTTTTTTATTTGCCCTGTGGAACAATAAAAGCTCAAAGGTTCATAAATATGCATTCTGTAAATGTATTATGCTGACAAAGTGTTGCTCAGATAGCTGGTTTTGCCTTTGAGGAATGAATAAGTTTACAGCATGCTTAAATAACACTGCAAGGTGGGAAGAAAGAAAAGAGAAAACAGAGAGCAGGGAGGAAGAGGGAAAATTGGAGATAAACAAAAAGGAGGAGACAGAAATGAGGGAAAACGGAAATGCCACAATAGCAAACAGGAAGAAGGAATCCATGGTGAATGAAACATGAAGAAGAAAATTAAAGACGAAAGTGCTGCCATATTTTATAAATGTTTTATAAGGTCAAGAAATAGAAAGATATTTTTCTACCAAAGATCTGAGGTTGTATTTTCCCCTTAAAATGATTTGAATGGAGCAATACACAATACCTATATTCTAATTTGTATCAGGTTTTTATTAATATAACATTTGAACACAAGGTTTTTGTCCTTATTAATTCTAATTCCCTCTGGAATTAATCTAGTTCTGCTTCATTCAACTCAAATTAGTTAAACCATAGGCTTAATGATTACCAATATGTGGGCTGGAAAGAGTAACACATTTCAATGACAGAAGTGAAAACACCTAAACACACAAATCTCTAGTGAACTGTGTTAATGATCATAAGTGCAGATATTAGGGAACCAAAGCTCTGATTTGGATTAAGTTTGTCAAGTGTAGAAATGATTAACTCTGTGTTAGTTTCCTTTCTCATGAGAAATTAACTGTGAAATTTAGAAATTCTGTACATTTTTAAATAACAATTAATTTTATACCCCAAACAATAAAAATTGGAAAGAAAGTAAACAAAAATAACATCTGTAACTTAAGGAAAAAGGAGTTAAGAAATAGTAAAAATGACAAAATATTTGGGATACCAAGATTCATTGGGTAATCTCTAGTCTATCAAAAAATCATTGCCAGTTATTTTTAAAATGCCACAGATGTTTTTATTAAATGCTCAGTGAAAATATTGAAAATAACAAGTACCCTTGACTTGGAGTAAAGAGAATGAGTAGTTTATGTAGAAGGTTTTCACCGTCAAAGCTAACCCTCTCTGATTTACCTTCCTCACATCTTATGCCTCCATGGAATTCTCAACCACCGTTAGCTGGGTAGAAACTCCCTCTCAATCCACTACCTTAATCACGTTGCTCTCTTCAAGCTTTCCTCAAAATCCCATAATTAGGAAGCCAAACATTTTTTTCTATACTTTATAAAAGTTATGATTTCATGTGTGTTTCTACTTCATTACCTCAGTGGACATTGAGAGCCTAACATTCTCGCAGAGAGCTGTTCTCTGCGGAGTTTCTCATTGCAGAGAGAGGAAGTACAAAATAGAGCAGGATAGGATGAGTGCTCTGAGAGAGAGAGAGAGAGAGAGAGAGAGAGAGAGAGCGCCAAAATGCAACAGGAAGTGCTTAATTCTGCCCATGAGGAACACAGAGGAGCTGATATTTGAAGCAGGCCTTCAAGGTTCATCAAGCAGAGAAATGGGGTAGAGGCACCAAGATGTAGAATATGTTCAAAGAACTGAATGGGGCACAACTCAGTTAGATCATATGTTTTAAAGGATGGGGAGTAGGGGGGACAAGCCTGGAAAGGCATAGAGGAAGCCACCTGGGAAACATCCGATAAGCCACCCCAAGTGTGAACTGCATCTTATAGGCCAGTGGCTTTCCAATTTCAGACCACAATACACAGAAAGAAATGCTCTCGATACGTAGCCTGGTGCAAATATACACGTAATAATTAAAATAAAAGTTTTGTGTAATAAAACTTACCTTTCAATTTGTGAAAATACTGGTATTTCTATCCTGTTTAATTCTGTTTCATTTTGTTAAGTTCTGTTGTAACCCACCAAATGGACCGTGACTCCAGTTTGAAAGAAAATTTGCTACAGGGAATGGGTTTTAGAATGTGAATAATACATTTAATCTGAGTTTTAGAAAGAGAACTGGTGACAGAGGAGAAGAGAGTTTGGAAAGTGGAAAGCTGGAGTCATGAGACTTCCATGGTGGTCCAGTGGTAAAGAGTCCACCTTCCAGTTCAGGGGACGCAAGTTCAATCCCTGGTGGGGGAACTAAGATCCCACATGCCCACACACCACAACTACTGAGCCCACATGCCTCAACTAGTGAGCCGTCATGCCACAATCTACAGAGCCCGTTCGCTCTGGAGTCAGTGTGCTGCAGCTAAGACCCAACACAGCCAAAGTAAAAAAATACATACATACATACATACAGACAGACAGACATTAAAATGTTTTTTTTAAGAAAGCTGGAGTCAGGCAGTAGAGTGGTCTGGGCAAGAGATTTTGAGTTAATAGCAAGAAGCAGAGTGTACTTAATGTCAGATTGAAGAATTCATTCACACCATGGTTTTGGCGATTTTCTACATTACCATTCTCAGGATTATTTACATTTTCAAAGAAGACCTTTAAGAAAGGGGATTCTTAAGACAAAGGAATAACTCCCCAAGAGGGGAGATAACTTAGGAATACACCTTCCTGGAGCTACTCAAAATATCCTCCTAAGGGGATCCCCTGTGTGTGATCTGGACTTTGATTATGCACAGAAATTGGGGGCGGAGAGGCTGTTAACAGACATAGGTATAAACAAGAGGGATAAATCCATGGTAATACACGGCCTTGCCTCCAGTTTCTTCTCAAAGAAACTCACCTCTCCTGTGTCAGGGCCAGGTTCCCTCTGACATGTTATGAGTGTGAGAAATCTGTCATTTAAATATTTTCAAACTGCGTGTGGAGTAAGGACTTGACACACTGAAGGAAAAAGATACCACTTCTACATCCTAGCATCCGGGTGTCGATGTACCTTTCACTCTATAGCACTTTAAAAAAATTGTATAAACGTTGTTAAAATGACACAAAGAAAAAATAGTCATTGTCTCTACCATATCCATTATTTCCTCTTTTTTCTTAGTTGTATCCATAGTATATGAACAGTTTGAATCCCTTTTGTTATGGCCTTCAACATTTCCACGTTGCCATATGGTCTTGGTAGAATTGAAGCCAGGAGCATTTTCCAAGTCCCACTGACAAGTGTTTACAAACATCCCCCCATTTTTCTCCAACTCAGTTTTTTTTTTGTTTTTTTGTTTGTTTGTTTTTAACATCTTTATTGGAGTATAATTGCTTTACAATGGTGTGTTAGTTTCTG